>NC_092424.1:59825119-59977358 GCF_036169615.1 Heliangelus exortis
ACAGCACAGGCTTGCACCTGCCTGGAGCTATAATTTCAAAGTTATAAATAAAGTATATAAACACAATTTTATTGCTTTGAGGGTCAGCTCAAGTGTGCACAGCTATACTTGTATGTGGGGAGACTTTGTAACACACACACTGAGCTGAGGAACTTTCTGTATTCCAGAGTTTATAGAACAGCACTCAGCTCAACAATACATATTACACTCTGCTCCTTTATTTTATTTGCTGAAAAACATGAGATTTACACTCTTGGTGGTAAGAATAGATTTTATTTAACTCAGATATGAATTTCAACTGCAGAACCATTGCTCTTCTTAGGTGACAGCATTTTCAAGTCCTCTTATCAAATCCTCCTTTCATCATCTTTGCTTCCTATCAGCTCATTAGTTTCCAGCTACCTCTCCTGGAGCTTCTTCTTCTTCTACTCATTGCTTTAGGTCTCAACTTACTCTCAACTCATGGCTAATGAGTTAATTAAACACTTAGATTCCTAAAGATTCTCCAGATGACAGAGTACCACTGAAAATCAGTTCACAAGGCCCAGTGGCACAAAAGAGCATAGAACTATACTTACAGCACAGCTTTCAGTGTTGTCAGGTCGATGAGGAATGATAAAAGACAAAGCATCCAAGGAGCCTGAACAGTTTAGTGGTGTACAGGACTTGTTCTTGCAGCTGGTCAGAACCACAAAGTAATGAGTTGGGACAGGGATTTCTGAATCATTTACATGCCTAAAAACCAAACACAATTACAGGATTTATCTAGATACCAAGTATTAAAATGACAGATGTCATTAGTATTTTATAGAACATACCTGAGAATAGATCTTTCAGTACTGTATTACTTTTATTTATTTTATAAGTGAAATAAATACCTGATGGAATAGATAGCCTCCACTAGCCTTTGCTACAATCAGTAATGCTGAAACCAACAGGACTGCTTACATGGTCAACACTCTATTTTGCCAAAACCAAAATCCAGATCTCTACATCTGGAAGAGGCAGAGGCATTGTATTTGCCCTTCGTTACATAGAATTTCAACCACACAAAACTCAACTGGAGAAGAGTTATGAGAAAATTAGCTTCTGGTTCCTTGCCAGCAAGAAAAGCCAGGAGGATGACTTGTGGCTATGCTCTATAGAAACCAGCCTAGGACACCTGATTGAAAATGTCTTTGCAGCCCTTTTCTGGCTGTTCTGTGAACACGGCCACTTTTGTGTGAAAATTTATGAGCAGCTGAAAGCCTCCCAGATTTGTCGTGCATGTTCAGTATTCAACAAAACATCATCACTGAAATCATTATACTACTTTGTATGACTGACTAGCCATGCTGAATAAAACCTATTTATTCCAAACTGTAGACAACATTATGTGGTTGACTGGGTATTACTGCATTCCACTTGGAAGGAAGTTCTAGTCTCTCCTCCCTTCCACCCTCCTACTTCGTGGCAGAGCTGAGTTTCCCATTCTCAAACCATTTTTGACAGATGTGGTATTAAGTCTAGTCATGAATAAAACATTTTCAGTGACAGATTCAGCTGTACAAATTTCCCAGCACTTTTCTACTACATTACTGTCATAAGGCATTTTCTCTATATTTGGAACAATCAAAGTTGTTTGTTCTTAGTTCTGTTTTTTCCTATTTCTGTATGTATTCATTAAACACAAATAATTGGTCTTTATCTTTTATATTTCTCTTTTATAGTTTTTTTAATCTAAGTCTCCTCCTATTCCTGTTTCTATACACAGGTGAATTTTAAAATCTATTTTGTTATGGTACCAGAGCTCACTGAAATGTACCTAGAACTTGTCATATCTCCAAGGGATTTGTGTGAGCCTTACCTACGTAGAGGCACCACTTGGGAATGTTAAATGTTACGTTCCCAGTTACATAATTCAGTGAAGACAAGCACAGAAATCTGATCTTTGATAAAATACATCAGCTTGAGACAACACACGGGTGAGTGAGCACAACACAAAAGCAAGAAAACTATCCTCATGCACACCTTCTGCATATTTAGATGTCATGCAGTCTCCCAGTTTTTCTTTTTACAGAGGTCCAAAAATCTAGGCATCAGCCTGGGAAGATATCTGTCTCTGTATGTGAATGTGCACGTAGAAATACGTGTAACTGCAAATCTTTTTTCTCTTTACCTGGGCTTCACCTACTACAATACTGTATCTCTTTGCAAGAGTATTTGCTGACGTATGAGTAACCCTGGATGTAGTATTTTAAAGGAAATACTCCATTCTCCATGATACTTGTTTCTTGTTCTTTTTGAGTAGAACAAAAATTTTACACATAATATGTGTGGAAGTACAGTGGTATATAATGTGTAATTTGATTTATGGCTTTTCCATGTACTTACAGTTTGATTTGATCAAGAGTATCAAAATGGCCATCATAATTGTAATCAAACACTGGTCCACTGATAACATTCACTCCATTCCTTTCTCTAGCATACTCCTGAAGAAGCACATCATGGAAATAGTCCCATATGACTGTCATTAAAAGAGAACATAAGCATATTTAATATAAATTTGAAGTTATTTCACCATTAAATAGAACATAGAACACTCACTATAGATGAACAATTAAAAGTTCCAAACTAAACTGCCTGTAAGAACAATTCTTTGTTTCACATATTATGGATTTCATCAGAAGAGACATATTCTCTTTCACCATTGAAAGCAGCACAGTGCAAGAAGGTCCATTGCACTATATATATATATATATATTTGGACTGTAAGATTAAAGTACAATTGTGGAGCTGAGAGGTCATTCATTTCTGGCCTTTCCACTATCATCTGCAACTATGCCAATCAGTAGGCACAGAGATAATGGCTTTCCCAGGGGAATATTTACCACCTGAGAGTTAGTCTAACTCTACAGAACTCATGTCAAATATCACAAGGCAATTTGGCTTATTTCACACATGTAATTTGAGAAAACACAATTTGTAGGATATAAACTAGTGAGATTATTCAAATATTTACACCTATCATGTAAAAAAAAAAAAAAAAACCAGATGGGGTTGTGGAGCTGAGGGTTTGATTATGGTCTAGAATGACTTTTTCTAAATTCAAATCTCTCATAGAGTTTTCCTTGGAGAATTGGATTTTTTATAAAATAGGAGTAAAATAGGACAATACATAGTTGTAGAAAATTTCTTATAAAATATAATGAACAAATGTGAGTTGGACTGGATGGAAAGAGTTATTGTAGCTTACTGCACTAGTCTAGTAGAAACTCCTGCTTGAAGCAAATATCCAAAGGTTATCTGGTTTGAGTTTCTGCTTGATAGAATAGGCACTGTATGAGGACATTGTCTAGAAACTTTGTCCTGTTTTCTCTTGAGACCTTGCAAAAGGAAAGACAAAGTGCCACTTTTATTCGCTTTGACCACTTCTTTAAGGAGATGCGTTGAGGAGAGTTTCACAGTTCTCATTTCATGTTAGGACAACACACAAGAGGGGAAGAGAAAATTCAAAACTAAACAGGTACATCTTAGCAGAGGTCAGATAAGACTACCAAAAAAAAAAAAAAAAATATTAAATCACGTCAGTGTATTTTAAAATTTCACACATCTACTTTTACAGTTTTAAAATATATTTGCACAAGACCTCAATACACTGCAGTCTATGCATTAACGCTTTAAGTCCTTTTCATAGCTTTATCAAATCCAGAACCATAATTCCAGAAAATCAGTCAATATTTATCAAAACTTTGCAGCCTACCTGTGAAAGCTCTATACATGGGAACAATATTGCTGGTGAGTAAGGCATCGTACTGTTCATCAGCAGATGAATTGAAGTCTATATAAAAGAACAAAGTATAAATCCATGAAACAGTACACAAAGATGAATTTGATTCATATGCCACTATAATTAGTGGGTACATGTAATTCAGTTACATTTTACATTGGAGCATGAGTGTGTGATCCTACTGCAAATTTATCTACAAATTTATTTGTGCAATCTGTATAATAAATTATCAAATTTTACAATAGGAAATGAAACTTCATGCAGAGCATGACAGCCTATCATCCAAACCTTCATATTTTTCCAGCCACTTTTCATCACATTCAAATTGTTTCAGTTTTTAAAGAAAAATTTAAATGTTCTAAACTGAAAAATTTTAGATACAAGTCCTGCTTTTGGTCAGTCTACAGACACTGAAAAGCTTTTCCTGCCCAACATGCTGAACCAGAAGTTTGTTTTGGTGTTTGGGTATATGTTTAAATGTAAACCCACATCCAGCTGATTAAGACTTTCTAAGCTCTGGCTATAAAAAGAACTATACTCACTGGGAGGATAGAGGAAACGGCGGGTGAAGGTCAGCTCTTCTGGGTATTTGGAACAATTTTGGCTCTGAGCAACAGGGATTCTAACATCAGCCCGCAGACAGTCTGAAACAGTGGGAGGAAGAGATGTGTTTTCCTGTGAAAAAGGAAAAAAAAAAAAAAGTATCACACCCACAGCTGTGGCTAACCCATTGCTTTGTATGGTTTTAACTTTCTAGAACAGACTTCACTGAATCTTCTCCTATTTTCATAGTGAATCAGGTCACTGCAAGCAACAGACACTGATGTTTTCTACCTAGTGTTGTTCCTCTAGTTCTGTTTTTAGTCAGTTCAGGGAAATCCTTATGCAGTGTGTAAAATTGTAGTAGCGGAAGAAGGTTATACCTTGAGCAAAAGAAGGTGACAAGCTTGACTCATTTGTCACTTCTACATATTTCTGGAAACACAAACTTGATGTCACATCCTACTGGAAAGCAGCTAGTATATAAAGGTGACACTATCACCTCATATTAGCATCAGATGACACCTTCTCCATAATAAGAGTCTGTTGAGACTTTTTAGTCTTTTGAAAACTAAATCGGTAAAAAAAGCTGCCCACAGTTAACTGGTTTTCATTAGGGTAATGCATTTCTGTAGTAAGCTGTAAGAGCAGACCTTTATTTCTATGATGAAATAAAAATTATCTTTGTTGAAACTTATAAGCCTTCTTATTGTTGTGTGATCCTTTACCCACATTGTGGAAAATTAGTAGGAAGTATGGCATAAAACTTTATGAAATATTAACATTCTAGCAGGATATATTTCATTAAAATAATTTCCCTGTGTTTGTACTGATAGAATAAAAGATCATGTAGATTTCAAATGCAGCTCTCTTAAGACAGAAGAATCAGTGTAACAATTTTTTTCCTCAGTGCAACTTAGAAAAGAGGTCAAAATAAAAGGGGAATTATGTCCGTGAACGTCCGCTAGCTAACTGACCCTTAAAACTCTAACAATTTATTCCAAAGCCACATATCCTCAGAGGTTCACTCAGCCATAATCACCCTTTTCAGAAAGTACATAATGTAACAGGGAGCAAATAAACAGAAGACGCAGAAATATGCATCAGTACAAACTCTCTCAGAGTTTTACAAAGGTTTGTTAATAGGAAAAAGATCATGATATTCATAGGGAAGTTTAAAAGCTTCTGATTTTAGAAATCACAGCCTACTTTTCCTCAGGACTGCAGTTGGAGCACTGCCTTGACAACTTAGCCAGTTTGCAGAGCAGGCTTAGTGGATCCAGCTTACCAGCAGCTTTTTTCTTCCATAACTTTATCTCTCTTAGGTGACCATTCCCATTTTTTAAAAAAATAAGATTGTTGAAACTTATATGCTATCAAACACATTTTTTTTCGTTTTCACATGTAAGGGCCCCAGTTGCATGATATCAACCAGTCCCTAAACAGGTTTCCTGATCAATGAACCACATTTTCAATACATAATATGACAAATTTAAGAGGAGTATGGATATTTGTTAACTTACAGGCTTATTCACAGTGTATGCAGTCCACATTGGCATCAAAATATCATAGCTGTATCCACTCACATACCGATCATGGGAAAGAAGGCAGTAGAGGGTTTTTGTCTGAAGAACTTTGGGTCTCCCATATGGCAAATGGTACAAGTTTGCCTTCTTTACTAGAATTCAAGCAATAATTATTGATTCATTCTTCTATACTATTTTGGATGGAACAAAGATTTAAGAGAACAGAAAAAATGTAAAATAAAACATTAATAAATACAAATAATACCAACAGTAAATGTGGATATCTCTTTCTTTAAGGTCTTAGCTTCTGAGTAGAATAAAAAAATTAGAAAATAAGTTTTCATGTTATGTTTAAGATGCACATGTCAGTGTAGTATCTCAGACTTAGAAATTCTTGTTTCTTGTATTCCATTCCATTCCAATTCTTGTATTCCATACCAATACAAATCTTTTGAACTTTTCTTGCCAGTGAAGAGAAGTTTACCTCTTATTTGGTTAGGAAGCATTCCAGTGCTTCCTAAAACTTACAGAAACCCCATAAAAAAGCACACAGAATTATCTTTGGGAATTTTTTATCAGAGAAAGAAAAATTATAATCACGAAGAGGAGAAGAAGAGTCGTGGCAATAGCCTGGAAGTGCTCAGGCTTTCTCTAAAACCACTGAAACCTACTTTTTTTCCCAAAATTTTAGTGGGATTGAGATCTGGTTCCTATGCATGGATGTTGCTGTAATGATATCAATTACAATTTTTAAAGAAATGCTAAGAGAACAGAGAAAAAATAGTTATGCTTCAACTTGGCTTTCCTGCTTCACTATAATTTGCAATTAATATTGAAAAAGTTCTCACTGAAACCAATAATATAAAATCTAAGCCAGGCATAGATTTAGAAGTATTGCTGACCTATTCATTTCTTGCTACTTACTTTCTTCTGTGGTGAGATTTAACCTTTCATTCAGGGCTGAAGCATTTAATATCTGTAAAATATAAGGGAATCATTCAAGATTAATTCATAGTTTTGAAAAACAAAGAAAGAAACAAAAAAAACCAAAACAACAAAACCAAAACATGACACATTTAACAAAAATGATTAAAAGATTCCAAAGCCTCTACTCACATGCTTGCATGTGCAACCCAGATCTTCTACGGGAGTCAGATGGGTAACTGGACATGAAGAAGGGGATGATATTTCTTTTGCATGTGAAGGATTGTAAAAAGGCTTTTTTAAGAGGTGATTTAAGCTGCCATGTGTTCCATTGTTTGGTGCTGGTATAATATGCAGCAAATCTGTTGAAACATTTGAAATGTGCAAACATATTCTGAAGCCATTTTAGGACAAAAATGGCATTTTAAAAAATAATTGCTCTTCCAATTCTAAACATTTCCTATGCATTCATTCTAAATACAGTAGAAATAGCTTATTTGGTTATCTAAAGTATTAGTAACTCCTACCATCACCTTGCAAATTTTTAGGTATGAAGGTTCATTGCTATTTTCCACTGCACTGAGATTTGGTAATTATGCATTTGAGTACTGTTGATACAGTTTTATCCATTCCCATAGCATTCATAAAATTAAATGATTTAATGCTAAGTACAAACATGATTTCAAATGCATTACACAGTGAAGCTCACTAGCCTATTGCATTTGTGTGTGACGCCTTAATCCACATATTCTGAGGAATAAACTTGCTAATTGCTCACTCTGGGGTTGCAATTGTTAATCTTAAATTATGAGTAGGAGTAGTAACTCTTTAAAAGATTCTAATACCAAAATTATTCCACAGGCACCATTTCAACAGCAAGCTCCTGTGGCAGGAGAGCGCTCTGATCCTTTAGTGGACTCCTGCAGTCAGAAACATCCTTCAAAGCAGAACAATTTCTGGCAGTTAATTTTTACCATTGTAAAGAAGACAAAAGGGCATGGCTTCAGTGTTTTGCTTCTAAATTAGTTGACTGACTTTCCAGTTACTCTTCTTTGAGCTCCTACAACACTGGCATTTGAAAATTCAATTGGTTTACCCTCTAAAGGACTGAATTGTTTCTACTCACCGCACAAAAGGTTGTAAACCTCGATGTTTTCAAAAGCATCCACTTCTGTTTTGTCTTTAAAGCTTGGGCCATGTGCTAAGAATATAGCCTAGGTTGTAATAAAACAAAAGTTGCTACTTACAGGAATACAAATTCAAACCCAACATAGTTGCATTTCGCAGAAACAGGGACAAGGGAACAAAATGTAGCCTTTTCAGTCATGAAAGTTAAAATACAGGATTATTCTGGTAAAGAAGGCAAATTTTGCCCATTACATATAACTCGATGAAAAATACAAAACATAAATTAATTTCTCAGTATACTTTAAACTACATAATGAATCAGGGGGTGAGGGGTTCCTTAATATTTTGATATATACTTTGCATAAGTTTGTATACGTTTGCTGTGTTTCAGATTCACACCTTTTTATGTTTCCATTGCAACAGCCAGTAACAAATGCCATTTCAACAAATGTAGAGTTACAACACCCACAGATCCTATCTAAAGGCTGATATTGACCCAGAAATACAAGCACTGCAGGTGAGTTGGTGTTTGTCTGCTTTAATATATGCTGCATTCTAAATGTTCCTCAAGAGCCTATTGGAAACTCTGGGGTATACAAGGAACACCGATGTGTTCATTCGATGCCACCTAGGACCAGACTGCTGGCCTGCCTAGGACTGGCCCACCACCCCAGGAAGAAGGATCATTGGGATACTGAGGGATCCTTGGGATGCTGAGGGATTCTCAGGTGGTGATACTCTTAACTCCTTCTTCCTCTCTCTTCAACAGACTTGCCAGATCTTTACCAGGTCACTTCACATCGCTGTCCACCAAATAAAACTTCTATTTGCACCCAACCCTTCGTGGTTGGACTTGTGGGATCCAAATAATAAATTATATCATCCAGAGAATGAACCATAACATGTGGCTAAAGCAAGGAACAGGGAACTGCAGAGATGGATCCCAAGCTCAGCAGAGACCTCTATTAGTACCACCAAGAGTACAATGTAGTGCTGAGCAGACCTTGCTGGGTTGTAGCAGAACACTCATCCTACTTGTAGTCTCACACTGGTTTCTACTATGTTATAAGCCTCCTGAGCTGCTTGCCATAAGATGCAGGAAATGTGACTAAACAGGACAATGATCTGTTCTAAAATGTTATTATTATTTTCCCATAATAGAAAAGGAACTTTTATTTTTAAAAGACAACACTAAGACATTTTGCTCCCTTATACAGGAAAAAAAATTTCCTCAGTCATGGTGCCACCAGCTTAAGTTTATCTGTGATACTGGTATCCATGTTAACTAGAATTTACCTTTTCTTTCCATATGAACATTCAGCACCATTCTGATCAGTATTTTGACATATTGGTTCAATATGCTTGTGAAGATCTGGAAAAATCTGAGCCTTAGGCACAAAATATGGGACTAGTAGTGGAATGTTTGATGTTACCCAAAGGTTCACATCACAGAAAGTACATGAAAAACCAAAACGCTCATGACCTCAAAATATTTTCACTGTAAATGGAAGTGAAAATGAGATGAAACTGTGATACAGGCTGTGCTGTATATATACTATAACATACAGGTTATGCTAATTACTTTTTTTTGCTCTGACTATAGGACTAAGTCTTGTAAGATAGGCAGGGACAATGAAATCGTTTATTTGCACATATGGGTTTTCAGGTGCCTAACTGAACTTCCAGAGCCAATGGAGATTTTTCAGTCATTGCTTCAGCAGAAGAATGAAAGAATTCAGTACCCCATAGCTCAATATGGTATGCCCCATTTACTGTGGTCCATCTGACTCCATGGTGTTAAGGTGAGCCAAAACAAGTTTTACTACAAGATTCCAAGGAAGCAGGCCTCATACACATCAGTGACAGGCAATATGAATACGTGGTCACAATTTATGTATCTGGTTGACACAGAATAAAAAGCTATCGTATGTTCTGTACATTGTGGTTCATGTAGCACATCGTGGTTTTCTATATAAGAAGGTACAAGACTTGAATAGAAATCATCTTACCTCCATACTTTTAAATTCGTTGTTATAGCCATGGTTACCCCCATCACAAGATGTGTATTTTCTGTCCCTAAGGAAGAACCATCATAACATGAAAATAAAAATGGCACAAATAGAACCAGTTCATAACAGTCATTATTAATCTCTGGATTCTGGATCATGTCTTAAGAACTGAATCTGGCATAATATTGTAGTACTTTTTGCTCACCCAGTGTTCATTTTCATTAAAATCTTTTTTTCCTATAACAGATACTGCTACAGAGAGAAATAAATTATCCTAGATAGGTATTGAGTGTACAGTGAATCAATGTTTTAAAAATAAATTGAAAAAAATTGCTATTTTTAAACTGAAGCCTTCACCTAGCTAACAAGTTTCAGAACTAGTGTAATCTGCTTAGAAAGAATCACTTATGTTCTGTGGTAGCTGCGTTTTAATAGAAAACTTATAATGGAAGAACTCTGCCAGTAGCCTCTGTGGAACAACATAAATGAGACTGCAAAGGATTTTGCCTTACCAGACAGTGCACTTTAATTATGGATGCTACAGGGTGAAGGAGAGATATGGATGTGTGTGTGCTTTATAGAATTAATAATGTGTCAGAATTCCACGTTGGCTCATACTTCTACTACAGTACTGTAGGTCAGTAAACACAGGCTTTGCACTGAGTTTTCTAAGTGCTAGGACCAAGGCTTGTTTGAACTGCTCTTGACTTGGTCAGAGCTATTTTTTTATTGTTTAGCTCTTATAGCAATTTTTTGCCACGACAAAGTTGTTATGTCTAATTTGTTATCTTATCAGCTTATCTTGTGCTATCTTTGCATAGCACAGACATAGTTTTTATATAGAAAATGAAGTTATGTGTAGAACGCAGACCCTAAGGCTAAAAAAACGCACCAAGAGTTAAAGAAATAGAGCAACAATTGAGCAAATTTAGAGGTAAGAGAGAAAATAAAAAACATCTAACACATGTAGGATGCACCATATCTAGTAAGCTGAGTTGTAATATTAACTTGCAGGCCAGTGAAGAATGAGCCAGCTGTAGTGTTCACATACACAGAGGAAGGACCCCGTTCAGATTACAAAGTGAGAAAGAAACATAGACATCATATTCCTTTCTGAAGAAGGACTCATTATGCTGTTTACCAGCCATATCCATGTGTGGACTAGACTGAAATTACCAAGCTTAGGACCCTAAAGGGCAGTGGAGTGGAAAAGGGCTAGATACTGGGAAGGCTTTGCATAACAATTATAGCTGTTATATTTGAGAATTTTTCTGTATAGTATTAATTTCTTTATTTTCTTTTTTCTTCCTCTTCTATAAAAATCTGATCTGGACTATGATCATTAGACTGTTAAGATTTGACGTTCACTAACAACAACAATAAAAACCCCAGCTTTATGTACAAGGTTTTCCCTCACAGTAAGATTCTCAGTGTAACAAACACAGAAATGTAACAAGCAGAGCAGGAAACGAGGCATCTGTGAAGGACATTAAAAGGATGAGAATGGGATTAAAAATGTAACAGTCACAACATTATTTTACCTCACTGCTAGCCACTGCCGATCCACCAAAAGGTGAACTTTATCAATGCGAATGTTGTTAGCATAGTGGAATCTCTTTGGCAAGTCAGGTGTCAGGTAAGGCTTGAAGTGCTGAGGAGATCTTTTACACTGTGCAAGAAGAAAGAGCCCAGTCAAGAGTTTTGCTCAGTATTAAAAATAAACCCATCATTCAAAATTATCACAAACATCTCAGTGATAGGAATGGAAGCACGAAGCACATTATTCACAGATAGCTTCTCAGGTAACCTGCAGATCTCATTTTTCTCCCAAGAACAATAGAAGGAAAAGCAGCTTTTTTTGGAACTATTTGAAAATACACCACTGTAATATGTATAGTAAGGTAAAAAGTACTGTGGTAAAAGTACACCTAGGGTTGAAAGACATCTAGTAGTAATGTTTAGCCCATACACCCATACTATTGCCACTGCTATCTAGTATATAGAGAGAGTAAGATTACACTCTGCAAAAGAAACTCTCCTGGCAGTTTGTATCTCCCATCTTCTATGACTTTACCACTCATTAAATAACACAGAAAACCAAGTATACATAATGTAGCACAGTGTAGGGTTTTGTAACTAAAACCTGCAGGGGTACTCTCATGCTGTGTGAATGCCCAGTGCTCAGCTGTTAGCTAAAGGCCTTAGATTTTACATCCACGTTTAATGAGTTAATATAACTGTTGTCTTAGCAGGCATGCTATGAATCAGTTTGGCAATGAGAGCCTTATGATATTCATATGACAATACTGCAAAGATTTAACTGCATATGGACATCAGGAGCCAGTCCAGCTGGCTACAAGCATCATGGCATCATTTCAAAATTTTGCTCGTGATCAGGAACCCAGCAGAGGACAACACAGAACATCTAAAATGCTGAGGGAAGAGCTGCTAGGAAGCTGAGTAAGCCACAGAAGCAGATGTGTTCTGTCACACAAGCAATATAAAATATAACATCCTTGGAGTCTGATCCAACATCTTTGCATTTAAGTACTAGAATTATATACTCTGCACAGAATGACATTAATATGTGAATGGGAGTAAGCCTGCCTGGCGAGTCATCAAAAATGCATAGTAGAATCCAGGAATGTGAAAAATAAGGATTCAGTGGGTCTCATAGTCCAGGAGAGGAGATTATTCTACAAAGCATAGTTTAATTATAGATAAAAGTAGAGAAATTCAACATATAACAATACTTTATGCCCATTGATTAACAATGAATATACAACATACATCTCCCTTCTCTGCCTCAAACCCTTGTTCTAAGAACTTTAAAGGGACAAAATACATAAACTCTAGTTATTTATGAACTGAAAAGGAATGAGTAAGTGTCCTATTTCTGTAAGAAAAGTCTCATCTCCATAACAAACAGAAGCTTCAGTTTCAACTGGGACTGAAAACAAGCAAATCATGCTATTCCTCTAACACTAGTGCACTCTGATATGACATGATCCACATCATACAATGGGGTAGAGATGTAACTCTCAAAAAGCTCCTTCTACTATTCTGAATCATTGATATTGTACTACTCTCTGCTCTGGGTACTGAGGAATAAAGGACATGAACTTAGGTAGTCAGAATGAACTAAAATTTGAACAAGCATGTTCTCTGTCCTTTGGACTTCAGTGGCAGGCAAAAGCTACATATAGTATTGCATAACTGAGTTGTTCAACAGGTTACAGGAAGACCTCTAGTGGTAATTTACCAGAAATATACTCAGCTGAGGCAGCTGAGAATTCTTCCAAGCTGAGAGCATTTGTTCTAAAAGTATCAGAACATCTATCTATCACTTGCACTGGGAGGAGTCACAGAATAGAAAACAAACTGACAATGGCACAAAGAACTCTCTGCATGTGAAGTCAGCCACTTCTTTTGTTTCAAAGTAAAGTACAGAAAACTCTTGCTCTGAACAGAGATCTCCCATGGCAACCCTGTATGCATGATCTTTGAATAACTTTCAGAACTGCCTCCTATGGTGCATTGAAAAGTAAAATCTATTTAAAATGGCACTGTAGTCCCAGTTTTTCACAAACTGTGCTTTTTGTTCAGATACCTATTAAGAGGAACTATGAGGAAAAATTATGAACATATTTACTTACTGTGAGGCTTTTAACAATTCCTTCTGAGTCAACTGTTAAAAAGAAAAGATTTGTTAACACGCATTCAAAGAGCTGAAGGTTCAAAGCCTCAAGAGAAAAAATTTAACATGCTTTTTCTCTGTAAAATTGAATGTCTTTATTAGTCTGTGAAAATTATGGCAACCACAACCTTCCACACATAGGAATGTTGTTACCAAGGGTAACTGAGTGTAAGTTTAGTAACCTGTGGAAGTACTTAGCACTTGGGGTACATTAAGACAGACTGCTGCATTGAGACAGCAAACCAATACGGTGATGGTTGTCTAAACCAAAATCTGACACATAACCAGAACCAAATTTTCTTCTCCCACCTAATCTCTGTTTGAATTATAACCTTTTTTTCTATTGTACTGGACCTGTACAGGAGCATTTTTATTCCACTTTCAGCAGCAGTCCCAGAGAAAAATCCAGTCTGTCTTAGCACTTTCAGCTCCTGCATTTTCAAAGAGTGACTTTAGCCTTTTGACATTAGCTTTCTAAACACCAAACCTGAGCACATTACAGGAGAAAAATTGCTTCAGAAAAAGTAAATCACTAGAGGAAATGAATCAGATATTATATGGAGATTAGGACTCATACAAAACATCATTATTCTCTCTGTTTCTTACTGTGCTCCTGTCTGACTTAGTTTTTCTTCTACTTAAACCAAGGAAGGTCTGCTCTACATTGTATAAGTACTGTACCTACAAATATAAAAACAATTAGAAAGATAAAGAAATGTACAATGGGATCCCAGTTCTTATTTGAGATCCGTAAGAGTACTTTGTGCATTCTAGAAACTCACTCAATAGAGCACTTCCATAGAGCACCTCTCTTCATTCTTCTCTATGACACAGAAAGTTTTGGATTTTTGGGGGGGGGGGCGGGGAGGATGGGGTTTTTTTCCAGTCTGGTAGTATATTATCTATTCTGAGCCAGAGTCAGCTCACATGGTTTCAATTTTGTGTTCTTTTTGGATACTAGCTAGAGGGCTCAACCAAGGATTGGATCCCACTGAGCTAAGATTCAGAATCCATAACTTTGTACACACCATTAGAAGCAGTTTTGCTTCAAAAGGACTGACTCTGCCAACATTGCACAAGAAATCTGTGAGGAGTCATACACTTAAAAAAGACCTGAACTTCCAGTTCACAACAATAAAACTGGATTTGCTTCATCTTTCCACTTGCCAAGAAAATGCAAAAAGGAGCCTGTAACAAGCTTATGTAACCTTCAGTTTCACCTAAAGGGGTTATTCTTGCTCAAAAAAACCACCCCAAAACAAAAAAACAAACAAAAAACCCAACCAACCAACAAAAAATATTTAAAAAAACAAACCAAAACAAAACAGAAACCCAACAGAGGTTTAAGCCAGGTTAAGTGAAAACGAAAGCTGTTAGCTCCCCTGATAAATAAATATACAGGGAAAATTATTTTTCTGCTTTTTTATCTATTTATTTATTTCCTGTTATATTGATTGTGAAATCCCAGGACTGGGCCACACTTACAATTAAAGTAGTCCTTTGGAACATTCATTGCTCGTATGCGAGCTGCAGGGCCCTGATACATGTAGAAGTCAATCTGTTTGAAGTAATCAGTCATATATTCCAACTGGCTGCAGTAGGTCCTCTCCATCCCTAAAGGACAATATAGAAACAGTTGGTTTTATATAAAATATATTGCAAGGAAGAGAAAGTGAATTATCAAATAGGTTAAAAGTAGTTACACAGAGGAAGAAAATGATGGCTAAGTAAAATTTAGATTGAAAAAAAAAACTAGAAACATTACCATGATCAGCTACAACAATGAGGTTTACACAATTGTGCAGGTTTCTTTGCTTAAGTCCATCCATTAGCATCCCCAGTGCTTGATCAGCTTGCTGTAAGGCTTTTATTACCTGTGGGATAAACCAGATTCATTAGAATTTTTCTTTCTGATTTCAAGTTTTCACTTCAATGCAATCACCAAAGTGTGAGAAAAGTGAGCTTTGATGTCAATTTTCAGGTTCTTAATATCATATCTTTTCTTCTTCCATTAAAATACAAATGTGCAGAGTTCTGCTCTACAACAGAATATGCAACTTAAAAAAATCACAATTAATGGTTTTCTACTACCTGAGAAAATAACACATGCCAATCAAATTTGACCCTCACTCCTTATTTTATGCAAGTTACTAGATCTATAAAATAAATACAATTTTTGTTGTGGTATGAACATGTCATTGTATTAACAATAAGCAGCATTTCAAAAATATTTACACATATGTATTAGCTGTAACTCCAGCGTAGCATCCAAAAAGGCACAGTGCCCTTCTCTCATATATCAGTAAAACACTGACCACCACTGAAATCATATGGAGAAATCCAGCACAACCCAGCCCACAGCCATTGACAGGATGGCTCTTCCACAGGTGGTGCAGCTGACTTGCAGTTTGCCTTCCAGTCCTATAGCAAGGGTGACACCCAACTGAGTCCTAGGAGACCATGTCTGAGCACTTTAGCCCTTCTTGTTTCTTGTTTCCCAAACTCTGCTGCACTCTCTTGAACATTTTGCATGCATGGAGAATGCACACATACAGAGTTACACATACAGTAATGGGTTTTGAAAGGTTTTATATATAAAGCGAAATGGTAGCTCCCTTTCTAGCTAGGAAGCCTAAACCATCCCACAAAGATC
Organism: Heliangelus exortis; assembly: GCF_036169615.1. Lineage (NCBI taxonomy): Eukaryota > Metazoa > Chordata > Aves > Apodiformes > Trochilidae > Heliangelus > Heliangelus exortis. Next base: position 59,841,366 of record NC_092424.1, read on the forward strand.
AGCTGTTCTGCCCTTTTTCACTACAAGGCCTGTTGCTGAAGACTGTTTTTAAACAACATTCCAGGAAAAAGCTGATATTGTAAGTCCTAAGCTCCTTAAAGACTGAACTTCTTGCCACAATATTTTTGGATTACAAACTATCAAACATTGAAGTACAGTGTTAGAAATAAATAAAAGACAGTTCTGAGAATTTGCCAGGCTGCAAGCTTCCAAGTATCTCTTGGCAACTAGATTTAAGTTCTTTCTAAATAAAATCATTAAAATAGGGATGATCTGAAGCTATTTCTGCCAGTCTGTGAGGTTACGGAAATTTTGATTGACACACAATGTTGGAACATAACAATGGGCTCAACCACAAGCAAATGTTCTTAATAAAAACTCACAGAACTGCCACGGTAATTTTTTATCCACCATATCCACAATTTTATAAATTGGTTAAGTTCATAGTAGAGTACCATTTTTGCTGCAATTTAGTCTAAGAAAAAACACAAAAACTACTTACACCAGCACTAACTGGTCCAAAGTTATGCCCAGAATGATCTGGTTCTTCAATATATAAAGAGTAAAAATCAGGCCTGGAATTGGAAAGAAAAGAGTAGACTATTATAAGAATTTGAAGACAGCATTTCAAAAAAAACTTTCCATTAAGAAAAATAAATGAAACACTGCAACTTTAAAAGCAATTTATAAATAACTTCTTAAAACTTAGTAATACTCCATGCCCTTGTCATTCTAGTTCCTCTGAGTTTTCTAATTAATCAACATGGACTATGTAAAGTTACATTTTCAAGAAAGAAGTCTCCAGTTCATTAAATTGGTATACAGAAATCACTCAGATCTCAGAATACAGAGCAAGCTGTTCATTTTTGAGACCTAAATGGAACTACCACTCTTCCTGATTAAGCAGTGAGGCTCTAGAGAATATCTCCTAACTGCAAATATATCAGGAATTTCATAATAAATTATCATTAAAAATATTTCACTTGTTAATATGTCAGAAAGCTGAGCATCACAGGCAGTACTGACATCTACTTTTTGTCCTGAATTACTGCCTGAAATTGTCCGGGGTTTTTAAAGTTATAAATAAATCAGTTAAGTAGACATTGTTTAGATATTTCTAACTACAATATTATCCTGAAAATTATTTGCTATACTTACAGAATCAGCTTAAGTTTAGCACATTATCATTTGAAAGGGTGAGGAATACTCCATGTATCACACACACCAATAGAAATTTCAGTTGCTAAGCATTAAAGCCTTACTAAGATATAGTCTCACTAACCAACCAGATCATTACTAAGTGTTACCTCTCAGACTGGGTATAATCAAGCCATTTCAATATTCCTGAAATTCTCTGTTCAAATTCAACTGAACTGGGAAAAGAAAAAAAAAAAGTCAACAAGTTTTCTCTGATAATCCCTCCTAATTCCAAGATATTAAGAGTCCACCCTCTTAGCCATATAGTAAAGTCACAAGTTTGTTTTTCAAGAATTATGCATTTTAGTAAGGTAGCAGCAACCATTTTTATCTTCATTTTTGTTTTAATGTAGCTCACATTTAATGGCAAATTAGGCAGATCCTGATTTTGCAAACACTAACATGATGTTGGAGGGAATACTCATATATAATTAAATACATTAAAAAAAATTTTAAAAAAAGATATTTCAAGTTTAGAGCATAAATCTGAAATAAAGTCAAAATGAATTTCATTCTTTCCAGCATGTATAAACCTTTGACCTTTGTATTTTACAAGCAAGGAATTTTTCCCAAGAAAAACCATAGTGAAGTCATACCTCATGTCATATGAAGGAATTCACCTACTAGTAGCTTTGCCTTCTGTAAAAGTCATGGAGAAGCTTTAGGCTAGTGACCTACAGTACTCTGGTGTTTTCTGAGTACTCATTTTACACATTCCTTCAAAACTTTTACTGTCTATAGGGACTTACAGTTACATATTTGCTTCAGATTATCTTTGTAAATGTGAAGAATCATATCAGATTTACTAAAATAATAATGAAAATTTGATGTATTTTACTAATACCAATGCTTTCCACAAGAAACTGGAGAAAATATACAGAACCATGGTTCTGCAACAGTGCACACATTATCATACAGCAAGCAAGACTAAAGGGAATTGATCTGGAACTTATCTTCCTTCAGAATCTTCCCTATCCAGCATCCTGTCTTCATTTACTTTCTGCCTCTTGCCACAGCAAGTTTGTGTTCATTATCTTAACGTACAGGTTATCTGAAAGCTTATTCTCAAGTGCAAGTATTTCTAAAGGGCTGTATAGCATGTGTAGATTTTACGTGTGGTTATCTGTGGTCAGCAGTTGGTTGACACTTCCAGAACTGTTTAGGAGAGGATAATATCCAGTACCCTTTAAAGTTAACATTGTGAATCTCCTAAATGGTTTTGAAAATCTCAACTACTATAGGTAGTTCCATGACAAAACCGGGGTGATGTGACATGGTACTTATCTCTCAGACTGGTTTAGGAATCCTGTAAGTTAAAAAATCTTTTCTTTCATTTCCTTCAACTGTCATTTGGATTTTTGAAAAAATTTACAGGAATTTACTACAAGCCCTACAAAAACTTACCCATTGTATTTCTGGTACAAGGTGGGGTATGTTCCATTAATTGCAACATCGGAGCCTGGCCAAAAGAATGCACCTGCTTTCAAATTTTGGTATATAGCTGTCAGCCAGACCTATGGGTAAAGATACAAACAAATTATTTTATGGTATTTATACCACTGGAGGACCTCAGATCACCAATGTAGAAGTGCATTATTGAATCAGAAATATGCTGCAAGCATGCATTTTTCTATCTCCTTTCACATATCACCCAGTTGCTTCATGACCCCATCTGACTTGGAGTTTGTTTTCTATATACATATTTTGAAGAAAATTTAGTAGCATGGAAGCCATTTCTTGGGTTTTCTCATCCTCTCAGTGTTTAAGAGACATTTGGACAATGCCCTTACTAACTAATTTCTGGTCAGCCTTGAAGTGGTCAAGCATTTGGACTATCCCATTGTTATAACTCCATTCTAACTGAAATTATTCTATTCCATTCAAGTTACATGGCCTAGAGGGCATATTTCTATTCTTCTCAAGAGTACATCTGTGGTTCTGTTACAAACCTGAGAGAATCCTTCATGAAACAATAGCACCCAAACCTGGGTATTTGAGTATACTATAAACATGGCTACACAGGCACACACACATGTATGTCTATACATATGCACACGCATAAATAAACATATAAATGTATATTAAGTAGGTATAGCATTTTAAATGTGTGTATTTTTTATATTTTTGTAATATTGTTACAGCTTGATATTTCTCGTAGATGAGTAATATTAATCATAATCATAGGGACAATCATGATAGAAGGTTTTTATGAAATGTGCCACACACACATATATATATATAAGTTCACTTTGCTGGCATTAAACTCTGTTAGTTCCTTCCTTGCTTGTACTTTGTAAGTGTATTTGTAATTGTGTATAATTTGAAAGGAGGATTTCAGATTTCATGTTGTAGTAGTTTTCAAATACAAACAACAACAAAAAACCACAATAAAACCATATGAAAAATTTACTATGCCTTCCTGTGGCAAGAGTTCCATTCCAATACTAGCCAAAATATTTAAGGTTTTTTTAGTAGCAGACACATTAAGTGAAATTTTTAAGTCACAGTTAACATTTTAAGAGGTCTTTTACTTTCATAAACAGCAAAGTATTTTGTAAGCAAGCTATAATATGAAGCCTGCAGCATTTTTGGCACATACCGCAAATATATCGCACAGCTTTGCTTTTTATCTCTTTTTGTTTTGTTTTATAATATGGCACATGAACCACTGTAGACAAAGGAATACCATGTTGAGAAATAAACTTACTGGCTCCCCTTTCCACCATGAAGGTTTGTACATTTCCTCACTCGAAAGTGAGAAATGCTTGTCCAAGTCTACATCATACATGTTGTTATCAATAATACCATGAGATTCTGGATACAATCCCTGCAAAATTAAAATAATAATAATAAAAAAAATTAATATTGAAATCAGATGGAGCCTAAACTATGTTGCAATGCACATTGTTGCAGTGTTGCAACTACTTTTGAGGCTGTTTTATCACAGAAACAGAACATGCTTTCCTAACTCAGATCATCAGATTCCAATTCATTAAGTCATTCAGCATGCCTGTCAAATTCCCAAGAGTTTCCCTCATTTCTCCCCAGCCCAATTAATAGCTGATGCACTACAGATTAAGTATCTTTTATTATATTTGTCATGTGGCTATGCATTAGCTGTGAAACCCACCCTAACACACACTCTCATTGACTGGCTATGTCCTTACCCACACTCTCTGACATTCAGTTGGACTGAGAGAGATCAAGAATCCCCAGTTCAGAGGGCAGAATCAGCCAACATATCTAGAGAGAGCCACACAGATCATGCCTACATGCACTCCCTCAGCAAATCTCTCTCTTACTCATGTAACCTGAGTTCCCCTGTCCCACAAAAAGCCCGGCACCACAAAATCCTTTCTATGTTGTCCAGATAATGAAAAGGAAAAATAACAAATTCTCACTTACTGTGACAAGAGTATAGTGGTTTGGAAAGGTTTTTGTGGGGTAAACAGCTCTCATGTATTTTGAATGTGTGCCGCATGTTTCTGCAACAGATCATTGAATTAATATAAAATTGCTGTTATTTTTTTTCAATTGAAAATGAAGAGTCTTAAAGAGAAACAAACAAACAAAAAAAATTACCACAGACAGTTGCTGTGGTATTAGAGAAGAAATGTGACTCCAAATTAAGACGCATATGTTTTGGTGTCTCTTTGTGAACTAGGCCTACCATCCTGTTGCAGTCAATAGGCCCCGGACACTCAGCGCAGCTCCCTAAAGCCTAGATGCCTAGGGACATTTGAGACATTTTCAATGATCCTGCCTGGAATTCAGATGATACTCCTACATCCATTTGTCTGCCAACCCACAGAAGCATCCCATATACCTCTGAGACCTGAAATGGCACGAGACACACGTTTACACAATGAAACCTCAGGTCAACCCAGGCAAGATATTCCCCAGAACTGACTGGTGACCTGATGCATGGGAAGGACTCAGTAGCTTAAGATCTGGAGTCTGGTGCCAGTTGAGACACCCTTAGATATCCAAGATACCTGCATGAAAGTTGGTAGTTTTGATGCAGGATCACCAGGAGTCCTGCATGCTCCTGCAACAGCTGCTGAAGGCTATCTAGGATATACCACAGCACTCTGAAGTGTATCTGAAGTGTACTAGAAACACACAAAGGCAGCAATTTGTCCTGTGGCACCCTCTGTCTGCTGACTGAGCTGACTTGTTCTCTAGGCTCTTGAGATGCACTGTACAAGGTTACTGTGTTAGTTACTGTGCTAACCACAAACACACTGACTACAATGAGCATGGTGACATCTCACAAGCAGACACCTCCAAAGACATATCTAAATGTAGGCATCCTGCCCTGGAGTGAAAGCCACCGCAGGTGTTCTACTTTTATCTCCAAACACTTCATCACTTTTCAGCAATCTAAGGCAGTCACCACAACTGGACATATCTGTAATATCTAAGTCCACTGTATTATCCAACTTATTTACCCACAAAACAAAAGTGTGGAGATTGGAAGATGCCTTAATGCCATTTCTTAATCTAAGCCACATGCAGAAACAGTTGTGTATTAAGGTGTAGTCAAATGGTTATCTGATTCACACTCAAGCACACTTCGTACTTTGATGTGCAGTGCTTCAGTCAAGGAACAGAAACTAAGTTTAACTGAACTTCAGCCAAACAGTTAAAGCCTGAAATCATTCAACAAAACTGTTCCAGTATGGTACTGAAAAAAGGCTTAAAGAGTGTTGAAAGAAGGGCTGAACAACTGGCAAATATTTGAGAAAATCAGGAAAATGGATATTTTTTATGGATGTCTCTCGAATGGTTGAAGGAGCTGCTTTCATAGTGTACATATTCCATAACAGCTATTTTCAATAACCCTATAGAAAAACCTAGGTTAATGGAGTTAATAAAGATGAAATATTCCATGCTATAAATCAGGGTCACATTTCTTTCTTTTGCAAAGAAAGAAATTCCTTTTCCTTTCTACTGTAGATTTCTGAGAAGAATAAATGTGCATAAGCAATTGTTAAAATTGACCACAAATAGGAGTAATGCTGAGTTAGATCTGTTCTTGTTTAAAAGTATTTCTTGGAAACATGCATGTAACATGGTTTTCACAATTTTTGTCAATTTGACATTTACTTTTCACCTCTTTCAAAATACTGAAACTGAACCCTGACTTCTGCATGCACTGTTTCTTGACTGAATCAAGTTCCTTCCAAAGAATGACTTCAAAGAATAAAATACTTGCACAAGAAACCAGGTCTGCACACTGCTTCAAGTTCAGGTTTCTGGTACCCTCATTATCAACAAAACAAAGATTGTTAACCATTCAGTAAACACAGTATTTTGTAACATCCATGTGAAGTTTTCAGATGAGCACAGTAGAAACAGAATACAGTGTTCTCTGTCAATTTAGACTATTACTGCTGAGAAGAGATGAATGATGAACATATGTGCAGATTTTTGGTCCAGGTACAAATAACCTTGAGATCTGAGCTCTGATATATTCAGGAAATTTTAATGAAGTAGTGTATTAATGGATGTCAGTTTTCATACCCTTTACAGCTAAAGATCTTCAGCTTCCTCTCATTCTGCCAATATTCAGAAATATGGGGAAACTTACTTGAACCTTATTGAAACTATATCAGAATCTTAAATTATACTAGTATGTAAATTACATTGCATTTAAGTCTAATATAGTAATACTCGCTGATGTACTTCTAAATATGTAATATTCTTTTCATGTTCTATGCAGATTCTCTTCATACTCTACTTCAATGATGACCTTATCAGCTAAATTTTTTAATGACATACAGAGAATGCAGGAAATCCTTCCCTGGAACTTTTTTCAGTCTTAACCCATATTTGAATGTATATTTCAAACTATTTATTTAATAAAAAGCTGCTGACCAACATTAGAGGCCTTGTTAAAGAAAGTCATGTTTGCTGTGCACACAAATACAATAATTAATGTAAAACATGTAATAATTAAAATATATAACTATGAGAGAGACCTGATTTGTGATTTTCTTACTGTGGAGCAACACGTACATATGGCAGAAGCAAAAAGGGAATGGAGAAATTGCATACATACTTCTAAAGTTAATAGTCAAAACACTTACTGAGTTTTTCAATATTTGGCAGCAAAGAACTCCAAGTTTGTAAGTATTCTGCTCTAAACCCATCCATTGAAAAAAGGATTAGTGGTGGCAGATCAAACCTACAGGAAAATATGAGTTTCTTCATCACAAAGGAGTTTGCAGAGTTGGTGACATGTTAATACCTTTAACAATACAAAGTCTCCTTTTAAAAGCATGATCCATAATTTCCATGTATTTCCCAGAATTAATATTACAGTATGAGATAAACAAATAACTCTGTTTTAACAACAAATACAAAATCCTCCTGAAAACAAAACATACTAAAACAAACCAAAAACCACAGTGGAAGAATAAAGTGCAAGCTACTCACTATATATAGAACCTAGAAAAAGAAACAGGGTTTTGTTAATCTTTTAAATACAAATACACACACAAAAAATACAAATGCTGCAGACTAGCATTCAAATACAAGGCCAGACTATTAAAGAGCCAAAGTACCTCTGTATATAGTGATGAATAGTTGAATTCTGTCACTTGTTTCTTAGTGTTAAAATATCTTTCAGGGCAGCTGGCCTAGGACTGTAGAAGTACAGCAGTCACCCAGCAAGCACTTGAGTTCAATTGCCTGCAGTGCTGGGAAAGTGGTTTGTGCCTTACCTCACCACATTTCCTTTGTGAAGACATCACTAAGCACTCCATGTCCTTGGTGTATTATATCTTTCAAGTTCCCCAGCTTTCAGGGAGCTGGAGAACACTTCTTTGCCTCAAGGCCCCTGACAAACTAAACTCAAAGCTACAAAAGGAATACAGCAGCTGCTACTGGGGGAGAAAATTACTGAAAAAAAAAGTTACTGATGACTGACTCCAAACCTTTTTTTTTGAGTAATACCTTGAGTGATAACTATTTTTAAAAATTGTATATTCACACAAGGTGGCAATCACTATCTCAATTTTCTTTTCTTTCACAGTGGTCTTTCCAGAACAGAGAAGTACACTGGTATACACAGTTTGTATAAAAGCAGTTTGTATAAAAAAGCTTCCTGTTATGAATCTGAAATTAAATGGAACTGTATATAGTAACTTAAAGAAACCCTCCTCCACTAGCTTCCAAGCTATGTCCTATGAAACTGTGTTAGCTCAGCAAGTTATTAGTTAACCCATGAAGAGACCACAATACTAAAGGCTTTATTGTTACAATTTTATTGTAACATAGAATAATGCATAACATCATAAATACGCTAACTGAACCAGAAAATAATCTGGTTTTTTTTGAGAACAACTATTAAACTGTGTTTCTGCCTAGCCTCTGCCTTCGATTCTGCAATACTGCACAAACAGCAAAATACCTGCAGGAGGACATCAGAATTAGCATGTTTCAGCACTTGTAGATACATGGCTACTTTCATAGTTTCCTTTTCAGCACACCTTTCTTCCCACAGATAATCCAAGTAAAAAAACCAACCCTGTTACTTAGATAAAGAATTGCAGTCACATATTTTAAAAAGTTATTATGGCTTGCATAAGGTGATTTTTCAGAATTATCTGAGATACAATATTGTAATGTAAAATGGACTATGAACAATTCATTATACGTGAACATTAGATAACTCTAGCAATTTTTCCAGGTCTGTGCAAATTGACTTTCAGTCTGGATTTGAACTCCTGCACTCTGCTCTAAACTGTAAATGATAAATGAATGTGCAACAAAATGACAAAGGTTTTAGGAAAACATTTCTAGCCACAAACGGCTTTTATGTAATATTCTACAGGGCAGGAATCTTATTCTCAGTAATCATCAAAACCTCATGAAGGCCTGCTTCAGGCCACTGGGTAAGTTCTGACCATTGCAATGATTTTATTTGCTAAGAAGACAAAATTATTTCATCCTACCCAGCTGGACACTGAGGAGTTTCATGTGTTACACATGGTTCTTCCACCCACGGTATTTCACCTAGAGGACAATTGAAAATACCGAGTCAGCATTCAAAACCACACAAAAAATGAAGAAGTTTCCTGGTTGGTCTTTTTAGAGTTATTCCTGGTAATTTTTCTGCATTAATACAGAATTATAGAAACTTAGAGCTGAAGATACCTTTAGAAATCCTTTACTGAAACCCATTAGGCCCTCAAACCCCAAAAGGGCTAATGCTTACAATTTGAAGTTAAAACCAAAGCACATATACTATACAGGCAAGCAAACATACAAAACAGATTAGAAACCACTATGAAAATTTAGTCTAAGTTTTAGCTGGTTTTAAATGGAAAACATTTAAACTGTATCCTACCCACACTAGATTACCGCCTTTTATTTTTGCAGCCACTGGTATACACTGCAGGTATCATTCCTGTAGTCTGATTTTACCAGTGCTATTCTTTATGTCATTCAGAAATAAGTAAAACTTAAGAAAACCAAACTGAAAATTAATTACTTAAAAAAAAAAAAAAAGAAAAAAAAAAAAAGAAAAAAAAAAACAACTCACAACATCCACATTGTGCATTCTGCTGCAATATTCAAAATATCATCTCTTTCTTATGTATGATACATGTTCATATTCTCCAGAAACCATCTTTTTCCCAGTCTAAAAACCCAAAATCTTCACTTCCAAACATTTTAGTTCTCAAAAACACCACTGTAAGACTCTAATCTTGAGAAAAAAACCTTTATATTTGTTATGTTTGCACATGTATTAATTTCACAGAAAAAATTATATGACTGTATATTTGACTTTCGATTTACCTTTGCAAACAATGTTGTAATTTACACAACAGTCTTTTTTCTCCAAGCAGTCATCAGAACAAGAACAGTAACTTCCTGGTATCCGTGTCTCACCACAGCGGAAATTAGTGCACTTCCAAGACCTGGCTGAAAATTGAAAGAAAAAGATTATGATTCAGTTCACTGAACCCTATGCAAACTCCTTTGTGTGGAAATCCCCTAAATAGGTAAAGAAAAAAGACAAAACATTTTTGTTAAACTATAATTTAAGTGTCCTGCTTGAGTGGCTTTAGAAGTCTCAGCTGAAGGGAAAACTCAAGGTTTCTTTCAACACATAAAGCCTATTTCTGTGGGCATCGAATGGTAATATAGAATAATTTGTTTTACAAAGATGTCCCCAAAATCACTGTATTCAATGCCTTCCATCCTTCCAGAAAGATTAAAAAATAAATTTAAAAAATCAATCACATTTCTCCTACAGAAAAGCAAGAGAAGAAAACAGATCTTTTTCCTCCTCTTGTACATGATTCCCAACAGACAGAAAAAAAAAAATCCAAAAATTATTAAATAAAAAAAAAGAGAGATGAGGTGAGCAGGAAAAGTGATAAGGATTAAAAACATCCAAGTAGCTGCTGGGAGAGCAAAGAGAGCCTCTGGAAATAAGTCTAGAAGAGGAGTGCACTCCTCTGACCCCAGGCCCCACTGAGGCTGAGTGTGCCTGGCCTGGAAACCCCCTTTGTTTTGAAACACACAAGAGGTGCTGGCACAGTGGCACCATTTCATGGCCCCTGGTCAAAAACAACCCACGTTTTCCGCTCACGCCCATCCACAGATTTATCTGGGCCAGGAAATATGCACTGCGAACACTTTTGTTATACACAGGGGACAAAAAGACAGGAGGGACCTGGCTTCAGAAAGACATGGAAACAATTTGTGTCCTGCCAAGCCAGCAAGTGATGACCCTCTAACCACTTGAACGCAGGGGTGGCTCCACACCACCACATCCTTCCCTCCCCGAGGGAATGGAACACAACTCCTATATATCTGTGTAACGTGAGAATTCATCCTGTCTGTAATACAGGACTTTTTGGGTGAGAAAAAAATTAAAAAAATTAAAAAATAAAATAAAACACCCCAGAAACCAGTAAGCATTGCCTGTAGGGGGACATACTTGGCTCCACGCAGGCGTCCTGGTAGTCCCAGCAGCAATCCTGACGCCCCTGGCAGCCGCTGTCGCACCCGCAGCCCCGCACCCTGTCCCTCGGAGGCTCGGTGCACTTGTGCCTGCAGCTGACTGTAAGAAAACAGTGAGACTCAGTGCTCAGAGAACCCTCTTCCAGACAGGTCAGTCGAATGGATCAGACACAGGCTGCAGGGAGGGATGTTCCATATTATCCCCTTTGCTAGGCCCATAGTACTGAAGGATCTCAGAGTATTAATGAATGGCGTTAGGAATATGAAAGAGCCCGAGCTTCCTTGAGCTCATCCAGTGTGGGATTACTACTGTTTCCATGCTAAAGGAAGTGTTCTATTTGCCTCACTATGTGGTATGTTTATTTGTTTGTTTTCATCCAGCTTGACCCCCTCACATCAAAATGCTACTTCGTATTCCTAACTAAAAAGAATAACATTCTACCAAAAAACCCCATTATCATCCCCTTTTTACCATCGCTTAACAGAAATGAAGTTTTCAGAGAAAATTCATAATCAGTTTTAAGACTAACAATATAGATTAACTATTAGATTAGACTAATTATAACAAGTGTAGCCAAAGCATGCATCCTGAAGGTGGCATCCCGAAGGTGGCCCAATGATACATCTCCTACAAAATATTGCTTAAGTAAATGCAAGGTATTATATGCAGCAAGATTACTCCTAACTCAAATTTCCTAAAAGCATTTTTATAAAATTTCCAAACCTGTTGTGAACAAGGTTTAATAGTTCTGAAAAGAGAAGCAAGACACTCAGGGGGTTAGGATAACTTTTTCTTGTATAGCTTATGAGTGCACAGTTTTTTAACAACTCAGTCAAAAAAATACAAGGACTTTATTTTGACAGTTGGTAGGTTTTTGCAGAGAATTCACATTACACTATAAAAGAGCCTCTGCTGAAGGCCTTTACCACATTTAGCCTCAGCACTAAGTATGCTGAAATTATCACAAACATACCTTGCTCTTGGTCTCCACGGTTCAGTCCTAGTCCTAAACCTAGTCCCAGGGATACAACCAAGGCACAGAACAGAGCCTGTCACATAGACACAGGAAAATTTAAGTTCACAAATATGGTTAGCTGTTATGTTTATTAGAAATTAACTTTGTAACTATTATTTCTATGAAAGTATTATTTCTTATGAACATATTATCACTTGGAACTTTTTCATCAAAAAATGGGAGGCATTCTGAGCCTGAAGACAGGAGAAGTACAAGAATGATTCTCCTGTGAACTGCTTAAAAGCCAAAGCCTACATATTGCACTGTTACCTGTGGCTAGTCCTATCTTGTAATGAGGGAAGTCTTTGCTGAGGAAAAGGCAGAAGGAACTAATATATTTACCTGTTTTAAAAATTCTTAATCTGTGTAAAGAGAAGCTAATCCCTTTTATTTGGCTTCTGTATTTTTGTGAAATGCTCACAGGGATTTCCTAAGATACTCAGCTGGACTGAGACTGCAAGCATGAAATTTTCATCCACATGCCAGTTTCTCACCAGTCACCATGTGAATGAAGCTAAAAGAAATTGGAAAGAGACAAAGGGCCCGAGGAAACACCGTCACAGAAAGCAGCATATTGTTTCAGAGACTGGGGAAGAGCTGGAGAAGCCTCTTCAGCTTAACAGACACTTGAGATGAATGGTGATGTTTGCTGGCTGAATGGTGCAGTGAAAAGTGATCACCCTGTTAGAGTATTCCATAGTGCAAGAGCTTGCCTATTAACTAATGAAACCATGGGAAAGAAAATGCATTATCACAACAAACCATCATGAGCCATCTCAGTTTGCTTTGTATTTTTCCCTCAAAGTCGTGTTTTGATTCCTGATGTTTCCAAGAACCACCGGGCACTGTCAAATACTAAGATTCAAAATAAAGCAAAAATAAGAAACACTCTCATGCCCAGAATTACTGTAATGGAACCTCTCAACTGAGACCACAGCAATTACAAGGAGCTGAATAAAACTCTGGATATGCATAGAAAATAACCAAGTTCACATATACTATCCTGTTACTTTTTGCCCATCCCTGCTCACACAAACACCCTACACTTTTTGTGACTGCCTATCCTGTGTTGCAGGGAGAGCTTCCCACTTCACATCACAGGTGCAGGTGTAACAATCTGGCCATGGAGCAGCTCCAGGCCAGAATAGTCCAAGCACGCATGGCTCATTCCAGGAAGATCCAGGCACTCAAGCCAGAAAGTCAGGAGTGGCACACTCCCCACTAGCCCTATAACAGGGACAACCAGGAGACCTGAGTGTGGATCTGGTGCAGCACATACCTCTTCCTCTGAACAGATACAATTGGAGGGGCTCCTTCCAGACCCCACTCTTTCTCTTCCTGCTGCTATGCTCCCTGCTCAAAAATTTCTTATTTCTCCCTTACTGTCCACTTTCTCCAGCCTCATGCCACTGATTTTTTTCTGAAGAAACACCAAACATCAGCAACACCAAAGTTTCTCCTTGCACACTTTCTCTCTCCCAGCTTTCTTCCTGCTGCTCAGTCCCTGTTTTTTGTGCAGAAGAAATACCCCAAAAGCAGGAATGGAAATAGAATTGGTGAGAGAAGTAAGAGAGACAGATGGGATAAGCATGCTTGGAAAGATTAACCAAAGTGGCAGAAATGCTGAAGTCCCTTGAAGAGACACCCCAGGTACGAAGGCAGCTGTTTAATCCTACATCCAGACAGCAAGGACTGAGAATCAGGGGGTGCAATTGGGCCAGAGCAGCAGCCACTCTTTCAGGGCAGGCAGAGTAACCACGAGTGACCAAGCAGGTCTTGTTTCACCAAGTACAGATCAGCCCAGTCACCAGGACATGCACTCTTCACCTTAGAATTTACTGTGGCTTTACCCTTAATTTTCATTAAAGTTCACATGTGTAATGAAAATAAATAGATTATACTAAATTAAAAGTGCAGTTATTAAATCAACAACAATTCCCACTGCTGCAAGCAATGAGGAAGCTGGACCCAAAACTTACAGCAGATATACAGATGAAATACTGCATTTAAGAGCATTTACACAAAACCCCTTGATTTTGGGACAATCATCCTTACGGTGAAATAACACTGAAAGCTCCTCACACTTTCCACTTCTTAACTTCTATGTCTAAATACAGGACTATGGGTATTTATTAATTAAAAATTTGTTCTTAATGCATGTGCTGTCTTCTTGAGCATTTACTAAACAGTCTGACTACTGCTTATGCGTAGACAGTTCTCTGCCTAGGCTTTAATGAAAGAGTTGCCAAAGAAATACTTCATGTATGTACTTTGTCAAAGATGTACATATATGGTGTAGCATATTAACAGTTTAAACCTCCAATATTTAGATTAATTTTTTTCACATAGGCATGCATTTGAAAACTAGTGTATTTGAAAGAACAAGTATCTTTTAGGACACTTAAATTTCACACTTTACTCTTCCAAGTACCTCTTGAAAGTTCTTTTCTTCACACTCAGGAACTTTTCCCATTGCTTCTCATGACTAATTTATTTCTACCAATTCTTTTTTTTTTTTTTTCTATTTATTCTATTCCTATTTTATCTTTTTCTCTCTCTCTATTTCCAGTATTTCCCTTATATTTTCTGCAACCCTTGAACAATGTAGCATTAAAAGGAATCCGAACTACGTGAAATTGTTCCGATGAAGCAGAGCTGAAAACTATCATAACATTACTCTTTTTCCATAGGGCTGTTTTCAAAATTAAGTTCTTAGCCCTTTCAAAATCCCAACCTGTCATTTTCTCTAAATTCCATTTTACAGATGTAAGAGCTTTTGAAAACATATATATATATATATATATATATATATATATATATATATATATACACACACAAACACTTAATCTTTGGGTTTTTGTGGTCACAAACAGGATCGTCCTGGGATCCTCGGGTGGTGATAATCATATTTCTCCTCCCACCCACCCACCCACCCCTCCACCCCCCACCTTCTCCCTTTCTCTCTCTCTAAACTTGCCAGGTCACTTCTTACTGCTGGAGCTATTTGCTGAACACCAAATAAAACTTTGTGTTTGCACCCCACACTGCGGGGTTGGACTTCGTTCTCGTGGGATCCAAATAGAAGTTCCACCGACCACAGGGTGGATCTTAACAATTAGCAAAAAAAGAAGACAATGATGATAATGATTATTATTATTATTACTATTACTATTATTAATGATAATAAATAATATTAATATTATAGTAATATTATTAATTATAATTATCACTAATATTATTAATAATAATTTTAAAATATACAGATTGATGTTGTTATAATTATTATTGTTGTTATTTACAAGGCAGCTCCTAAGGGCACTGGGGGAGACCGAAAGAGTTGACCCGATATTTGAGATGTGGGACTGCCAATACTGTATGAAGCGGTTCATCAGCCTTTTCTCATGCCTTGCTTCCTAAGTGTTTTTCACCGACAATTTGCCTGCAGTTCTGTTTTTGTTAAGGAAAAATCCAAAGCAGTAAGCAAAAAGGAACTAAAGCCAGTTTGGCCGAAACCAAATCCCTTTAAACAAACGTATAAAATGATTTAAGCTAGGTTTTTGCTGTGTGAAAGAACTGTCAGGTTATTGTAATAGAACAAAAAGTGCAGTTAACTGCCAGGAAAAACAAAACAAAACAAAACAGCTCCACAAACAAACAGCACATTCATTTGATCAGTGCCAGAAATCTGCCTGCATTCATAAATCCGCAGTGCATTCATGCTGTAAAACTTAAAGCCACTCCAGTGATTACATTATTGCCATGAAGCTTCTAAAAAATCGAAACTTCTAAGAAATCTGCAGACCTGAGAACTGCTGGACTAGCAGCCCTGAAAAAACAGTACCTACTTACAGCACAGATGATTTTGTATTTCAGGTTTTTTTTTTCCTTCATACACTCGTACGGTGACACCTCAGCTATGTGTCCACTTTTATGCTCAGTATCACCCCGAAGCTCCATTTTAGTAAGATCCGACTCTGGGCTGGGCATGGGCTCCCTCCCTCAGCCTCTCCAGCTGGGTTCGCTGAGTCTAAAATGCTGCTCCGGCTTCGGGCGTGCACATACTTTGTTCGGAGGGGTTTTAATGCGATCTGAGTTTTTGCACCCGGGATAGGTTTACAGGAAGCCAAAGCAAGCAGGAAAACGACTCAGAAAGGTCAAAGACTGCAAGGAATTATCTTTGCACAGAGAACCTGGCTGTGACATTTCCAGATAAGGAGAGCATTAGGTAAACTCTTAGCTGGAGATCAGGAGTAATACGTTGCTAAGCAATAAAATGCAAGAATGACACAAATTCCAGGGCTCAACTATTTGGTTAAAAGCTTGCTATTCAGAGTATTTGTTATCTTCAAAGGAAGCGCTAAATATATTTTTAAAACTCTATATGAAAGTAGGAAGTTTCTCAGCTCCTTTTCTCTATCGTGTGAATGTTTCCACATCCCTTCCCTTATCTAGCACCAGAGGTTTCCTCCTGATTATTTACAATCCATCTTTGTCACGTACTTCTTTCAGTTTGCTACAGTTTTTTCAGTAGTAATGTATGTACTCATTAAAAACAATTCTATACAACCAAATCAAATTCATGAAAAAAAAAAGTTTTGCTAAAGTACTATTTGAAATTTGTTTTTCAGTATAGTGGTTAATGGAAGGGGGTTTTGCTATGAAAATGTACCTTCAGAGCCCATTATAGCTATGCAATTGTAACTATTTAAATGTTGATCTGATAAAGCTGAGCACCACGTGAGCTGTAATTTATAATAAATATGTAATGTTTATGAATATTAAACCAAAACCCAACCATAATACTATACAAGCTGATATGATTAAAATTAACTATATCACAGCCCAAAACAGTACATTCTCTACCCCTAATTTTACAGCATTTGTATCATGCTCAGGTCACACATGATCCTGTATATACCCATAAATCACACAACCCCCACACATCCCCTGCCCATCCTTTGATATGTAGACAGGCTTCATCCTCTTAGACTCTGGGCCACCTCTGTAAAATTTCCATAAAATATCCATTGAGTTCTTTTCTTTCATGACTTGGGTTCCATCTCTTATGTTGGATGCTCAGGACAGGAGAGAAGTGTTGTGTGGTGTTCTGGCTGCCAAACTTATTCAGGTTGGGGCTTGCTTGCAGTGCTTCTTGTGAGGTTGGTCTTCTGTTTAATTGTTTTCCTCTTCTACTTCGTATAACATTTACTTCACACAATGTGTTACAATAATTTAAAGTCATATCTACTACAATCTGCATGCCTGGTCCCTTTGAACCAGGCTATAAGCTTTAACATTGCAATGAACTCCTCCCCTTGCCCACGCTCCAGTGTGGACTTATCCACACGTGCAGTCCCTTCCCTTGGCTGCCAAGCTGCCTCGTGGCAAAGGACCTGGTAGTATTGGCTGATGGATGGCTGAATATGAGCCAGCAGTGTGCCCAGGTGGCCAAAAAGGCCAACAGCATCTTGGCTTGCATCAGGAATAGTGTGGCCAGCAGGAATAGGGAAGCATTCTCTGCAAGTACCTAAAGGGAGGGAGGGTATAGTGAGGTAGGGGTTGGCCTCTTTTCTGAAGCAGCAAGTGACAAAAGAAAAGGAAACAGCTTCAAGTTGTGCCCACAGAGGCTTAGACTGACGTTCGGAAAATTTCTTTACTGTAAGGGTTGCCAAGAACTGGAACAGGCTGCCCAGGGAGGTGGCTGAGTCACCATGCCTGGAGGTATTTAAAAGATGTGTTAATGCGTTGTTTAGGGAAATGATTTAGTGCTGTAGTTGGCAGTGCTAGGTTTATGGTTGGACTGGATCAAGGTTTTTTTCCCAACCTAAAATAGTTATATGATTCTATGAGTCAGGGGTGTACCTGCTCCTCTGTGTTACTGTCTACAGCCACAGATGCTTCAGGCTGTATCTGCTCCAGCATGGCCTCCCAGGTCACAAACCTTTCAACTGGAGTTCCAGCTGCAGCTACAGGATTCTTACACTACAGGAGCAATAACCTGGCCATGTGCTCTCCCAGGCAAATGGGCAGTGCTGTTCTCAAAATGTTCCCAGGCACAGCAAAGCAGGATAAGAAGCACGACAGCAAAGAACAGCCACTATCACTGCTGTCAGCACACAGCAAGGCCTGTGGCAAGCACTGGAGGCCACCAATGAAGAGCTAAAAGCTGTAACAGCTATAAATCAGGATTACACATTCCCTTCAAATCTCTCGTTATCTAAAAACCCCTCTGGCCCCACACTAGGTGCCAAAACACATT
This sequence comes from Heliangelus exortis, assembly GCF_036169615.1. Taxonomy (NCBI): domain Eukaryota; kingdom Metazoa; phylum Chordata; class Aves; order Apodiformes; family Trochilidae; genus Heliangelus; species Heliangelus exortis. Next base: position 59,859,819 of record NC_092424.1, read on the forward strand.
CCCATGGGCTAACCCCAAGCCCCCAAACAGCCCCTTGTTCACTTCCCCCCAGTGGCACAGGGAGAAGAATCGAATGGGTTAAAGTTATAAAACTGGGAAGTCGAGTTACAGACAGCTTTACAGGTAACGTGAAGCTGTGTGCACAAGCCAAGCAAAACCAGGAATTCATTCCCTGTTTCCCATGGGCAGACAGGTGTCCATCCACCCCCAGGGAAGCAGGGCTCCATCACTCCCAGTGGCCACTTGGGAAGACAAACGCCATCAGGCATTTCTGATCTCTTTCCTCTGTTTTGTTCCCCAGTTTTTATTGCTGAGCAGGGTGTCCGATGGTGTGGGGTATCCCTTGGGTCAGCTGGGCTCAGCTCTCCAGGCTGTGTCCTCTCCCAGCCTCTGGTGCATCCCCAGAGAAAGCCTGGAGGCTGTGTAAGCCTTTATGACTTGACACAGGAATCAGTAACTCCAACTTAGTAGTAATTACAGCCAAGTATAGTCCTATGATAATTTAAGGGATTTAAATATTTAACCCCTTACTCTAAGAACCGCACTGTGAGAATCAGAGTATGTACGTTGCCAAATCATTCTAAGAACAGATTATTCAAAAAACCAACAAAGCAGCTTACAAAACATACAAAAAAAAAAAACCAAAAAAAAAAAACCAAAAAAAAACCCCACAAAAAACCAAAAGCAAACCAAAACACCCAAACCCAACCCAACCCAAAACACAAACAAACAAGAAAAACAACTTCCAAATTTTAAATGTCAGCTGTTTTCCCCTCGGTTCCCGCTTTCTGCTCAGGTAGAAAGCACCTCAGCCCGGGGGGAGACAAACCCAGGCGGCACCACCCGGAACGTTGGAGCCCCCGGAACGGCCGAGCCGCGCAAGCGCTTCTCGGGAGGCGGGATCAGGAACGGAGCTTCCGGCGGGGTCAGTTCGCCGCCATCTCCGCCTGACAAAGGGTCTGGCGGGGCAGCCGCTCGGCTGCGGGGCCCGGCCTGGTCCGGCCCGGCGCGATGGCGATCGCCATGGTGCCTATGGAGACGCAGTTACAGAGCATCTTCGAGGAGGTGGTGGTGAGTCCGATCCTGAGCGCCGCGGCAAGAAGGAGCCTTGTGGGCAGGCCGGCCCGGGCCTTCTCTGAGACCCTGCGGCCCGCCCTTATCCCCCTATGGGGGTCTAGGGGGATATTCATAAGAAAATATAACGGGGAAGAAAAGTTTTGGTTTGGTGTATTTTTTTTTTCTTGTTTGTTTGGTTGTTTTTTTTAAATTTTAATTTTATTTTCTTGGCGTCCGATGGGCCCACGGCGAGGTGCGCCCAGGAGAGGGGTGAAGGGGAGGTGGTTTGCCAGGGATGAAATCGTCCGTCTGCTGAGTCTTTCCAAGGAAGGTGAACTGGGTAAAACAAAAGGGAGGCGGTCCTCTTAGCCAACACGGAATCATGGTGTGCTGAGTTTACTGTAGGATAAACAGTTTAAGGAGACGTTTCGAAGTAGCCTTTCAGAAGATCGAGGTCTTGAGGAGGAAAGGTTTTTCTTCAGGCAACAGAATGGCTTGAGCAGATTGTGTAAATACAGCTGTACAATGGTACCAGCAAACCAATGCATAATTTGGTAGGTTATTAAAGTAGAATTGACTGTTTCAGTTGAAAGAGACCTACTGTGATCTTCTAGTCCAACTGGCAGACCAATTCAGACGTGACTGAAGTTAAAACATCTTACCAAGGGTATTGCTCAAATGCCTTTTAAATGCCGAAAGGCTTGGGGCTTTGCCTGCCTTTCTAGGAAGCCTGATCAGCCATCCTCTCCACAAAGAAATGCATCCTAATGTCCAGTCTGAACCTCCCCAGGCACAGTTTTGAATTATTCCCATGTATCCTATTGCTGGATCCCAGGCATTAGCACTTCTCTTTCCACTTCCCCTCCTCAGGGAGCTGTAGAGAGCAGTGAGGTAAAAGCCTTAGCCTCCTTCTCTTCAAAACAGATGAGCCTAAAGTCCTTAGGCACTCTTCACAGAACATTCTTTCCCGCTTCTTTACCAGCTTTTTTATCCTTGTATGGATTCATTCAAGGACTTTCACATCCATCACAAATTGTGGAGCCCACAGGTGCACACAGTACTCAGGACAAGGCCACACCAGTGCTGAGGACAATGGGATAGTCACCTCTTTTGTCTGGATGGCCATGCTGTGTGTCATGCACCCCGGGATGTCCTGGCTGCCAGGGCACATGGCTGGTTTACATTGAGCCTGGTTTTCACCAGCACCCTCAGATTTATTTCTGTAGGGATCTTGTGCCTGGCATTACCCTGTCCTTTCAACCAGTTAAATTTCATCCCATTAATCATAGCCCAATGCTCTGATCTTCTCGTTTCCTCTTTAAGGCCTCTTGTCCCTTGAGAGACTTAACAGCACCTCCCAGTTTGGTATCATGAGCAAACTTGCTAGTGGTGCACCTCACTCCTGGTTCTAGAGCATTGATAAATAAAATGAACAGAACTGGACCTAGAACTGAACCCTGAGGAACACCCCTGATCACAAGCCAGAGATAGCTCCATTCACTGCAGCCCTTTGAGCCCTTTCCTACAGCTGCTTCTTCACCCAGAGCACCATGAACCCTCTCATCCACATTTGGACAACTTGTCCAGAAGGATTCTGTGAATGGACAGTACCAGAAGCATTACTGCAATCCAGAAAAACTACATCCACTACATTCCCTTTATCTAGGTGACCTTTTGGTAGAAAGAAAACAAATTAATTAAGCAGGACTTTCCTTCTACGAACCCAAGTTTTTGGGTCATCAAGTCATTATTTTGTAGAGCAAAAATAAATGAGTTTCTGAACTGGAAAACTAGGTAGATGTCATAGGGAAGTGTAATTTAAAGTTATGTCTATAGATGAATTTCAGTAGAGGGAAGGTTGGGTTTATTTTTAAGTTTGCATTGTAAAATGCATGGTGTACTTTTCTTTGAATGGTGTTAAGTTGCTTATAGCATATTAATTGTTCATACCCTATTGATTTCTCTTTTTTGGCACTGTGTTATGTTCTCACATGTTTTACATGGTGATTTGACTGTGTTGTCACTTTGCCTGTTTTTGAGCAATGTTTTCTAGCTAAAATTTTTATGGAACAGCAACAACAAAAAGGCCCTTACTAAACTTCATTGTATTTTTGAAGCCGTAAGAGAGAAAACAGCAAGTTGTTACTTTCAGTGCTGCTGTTACTGACTTGTGAAGGACAGCACTGAAACTTTCATAGGTTACTATGTGGAGCAGATGAGTGAATCCTCCTGGGGACTGTCACAACTCAAGTGAAAGAAACAACATGGATTTATCAGAGGCAAATGGTGCCTAACAAACCTGATTGCCTTGTATGACAAAGTAACCTCCACAGGTGATGCAGTGTGAGTGGTGAACATTGCCTACCCTGACTTCTCACTTTTTTGCTTCTTGAGAAAGCTGTGAGGAGCAGTGACAGGCAGTCCTAGGCTGTATGACTGAAAAGGATCACCAGAAAGATTAATTTATTACATGCTGTTTTTTCTATAATATAAAAATTAAAATTTTGTGGTTAGTGGTACAGAATTCTTACAGAAGGTAAATAATTGTAGGATAGTATTTTCCAGAGACTCTTTGCTGATGTATTAGAAAACTATGTAGAAGCATTTGACCAAAATGAAGTTTACATATTTTTCCCTTATTTATTTATTAAAATATAGTCTTTACTTAGTAGAAGTCTGTGTAATCATTCAATGGAATTTGAATTCCAGTGGACTTAAACTCAGATGAGAAAGCTGTATATAATTGATTCATGTAACTGAATGTCATGGAACATGAGCAGGACAAGAGCTTAATGGGATTAAAACCACTACTTTTCTTTAAAGTATGAAAAAGGAACTGCAGTAGTAGAATCAAGTAATTTCTTCATCTTTGGAAAGTAAATCAGTCTCTAGGTGTTTAGAAGAAAAAAAAAAAGTGAAAAAACCTGAAGAGCCTTAATCTGGGTCCACGGAGGTATGTTGTTTATATGAAAAAAAACCAAACCTAAACCAGTGTCAACTTTGGAAGAGTCTAGTGTAGCAGAAGAAATATGTCTTTCTGATAAAGTCCCATAACAGTATAACTGTTAATCTTCTTTACTTTATCTTTGTGGTGTGTTACTTGTAGAAAACCACAATTACTATTGTAGAAAATCACAATAGCTCACTCAGAGATTTTTCTTTTACAGAAAACAGAAGTAATTGAAGAAGCTTTTCCTGGGTGAGTGTAATGTTAATTTATTTGTGCAAGACTTCCTGTATATAGATCTATTTTTCTACCTGTGCTCTTTCTTTGCTAATAACTAATGTTCTTATTTGCATTAGTATGTTTATGGACACTCCTGAAGATGAGAGAACCAAACTGATCAGCTGCCTGGGCGCTTTTAGACAATTCTGGAGCAGTCTTTCCCAGGTTAATATTTAATTTATTGCTTACATGTACTTTATGTACTTTTTTAATACAGTGAAACGTTCTCTAGCAGATAAGCACTAAAGCTACTAACAGTGCTTAGTTGTTCTGAATCTGGTTTCAGATGTGACACTGTAAAGAATATAGGAAGACTGCAAGAAAAAGATTAGTTTTGACATTTGTAAGATTTCATAGTTGTACAGCAGAAGTTAGTGTGCAGTGCAAATAAAGATAAGCAAATGGAAGCATAACTGTAAGGAAATTAAAAAGTTAGTTGGTTACATAATTTCTGGTAGAAGTGAATAAGAAGGGGGGGGGAAAAAGTAAAAGTAGATGTTTATGCTCAAAAATTACCTTTCAAAAGCTAGATACTTCTAGGCACTTGTGTGTAATTGGACTCTCAGTCATCTTTATTTTCCCTGAATTTTATTATAACTATGAAAAATATAGAACAGTTCTATTTTGGTCTATTCTGTTCTAACTTACATGTGAAAAACAAAGATGACTATGGAAATAAATGTTTCATCTGGGAGAGGTTTCCAATACTGGACAACTGGACTTCAAAATTAGATTAAAAGACTTGCAGGAAAAATTGTATATTGGACAACTGTGCAACTTCTACAGTTTATAATCTGGTTCTTTTGTTGGTTTCATTTCTTCACGGTAGGATACTGTATGAATCTTTTGTTTCACTGCTTGTAAGTGCATTCTTTCTCCCCTCTACTGCTTTTTCAGGAATCCCATGAGCAGTGTGTCCAGTGGATTGTAAGATTCATTCATAGCCAGCATAGTCCTAAAAGAATTTCTTTTCTTTATGACTGTTTAGCAATGGCTGTAGAAACTGGACTTTTGCCACCCAGGTAAGCTGTGTTGGAGCTCATAGAAGTTGTAATATTTGGGGTATTTTATGATTTGGGGTATTTTATGATGCTATTGCAAAACTAATGCTTGGAGAATGCAGTTATTGTCTGTTACTCATTCTTGCATTGTCTTCTGCTAGGATGGTTTGTGAATCTCTGATAAACTCTGATACACTTGAATGGGAAAGGACACAGTTGTGGGCATTAACATTTAAATTGGTCCGGAAGATTATTGGAGGTGTAGACTACAAGGTATCATCCCCCATTGTTTATTTGCTTCATGATAAGACACATTATTTGCTTTGGTTTTGCAGTTTTGAGGCAGAGGCATACAGTGTTTTGAAGTCTGCTTTGATTATAAAAAAAAGATAAATGAAAAAAACAGTGAGACCACTTTTAATGTTTTTTTATAGTTGAGGTTTACCTGTATGGACAATGTAAATCCTCCTACCCTTTTCTTTCTTACACGGTTATCTTTAATCTCTCTTAATAATAAGTCTTTCATTTACAAGGCAACTCTAATGCAGTTGCAGAAGTGGTACACATGGAAAAGTAATACTATCAACCATGACACTGAAGCTCACACATCTGCTCTGACTCCTGTTATTACACAGAAAATAGGTCCTGAAAGCTGAATCTTTGTCAGGGTACAGATAACAGAAGGAGTAAGAAACCATACATTTCTTGCTCACCTCACCAGCACTGGTGAGCGTGTTAGTGCAAAAACCATGAACATTGTACTTCAGTCAGTGTGCACAAGATGTTATAGGTTGGATGTCTCTAGATGCAGACCAAAATTTCAGCATTTATTCTTTTCTGGGATATGCTAAGATTCAGAAGTTCTGCAGTCAGTTTAATGTCATTAGCATTGGTCAGTGGCTGTCTGTCTCCTGACATTTAGCAACAAACAGCTAATTTGTCTGTCCAGAATACTTTCTGACCATATTGATTGTGTAACCACAGAAATAAATAATATCTGCCAACATTAGTTTTTTCTGCTTTCTTACAGGGTGTGCGGGATCTGTTGAAAGTGATCTTAGAGAAAATCTCAACAATTCCGAACACTGTGAGCTCAGCTGTTGTACAACAGCTTTTAGCAGCAAGAGAGGTAACTGTCTGAATTTCATATGTTGTCATTACAGCAAAAGGTAGGCCTCATTTTTTTGTCATTAATGAGTTAGTACAGTTCAAGAGTGGATAGTTGCTCTTTGTGCTCTAATTCTTCTCTGTAGTTGCATTTTATACAGTGAAAAAAGAGCTTTCGGGGATATGGTGGATAAACACTAAATCCCTAACAGGAGAGTCAGGTCTCAAGTTTGAATTGTCTGAGATGTATGAGATATAATATAGAGATTAATTTTTTTCTCAGCAAATGAAAACAGTAATTGTTTTCAGTACTTCATAGGCAAACAGAGCCATAGTTTTACTCTAGGCTTAAACAGTATAATTTACACTTGTACGTTTTAGAACAGGTTTTAAACTAATGTAATTCTAGTAGAATACAACTTCAGAAAAAGTATTTTAATTCTTATATTTATTTTCATGGGCTGTCTGCTTCAAACTAGCAGACAGACTACCTTTTTTACCTTACCCTTTACACTAATGTATTTTTTTATTTATAGGTGGTAGCCTACATTTTGGAAAGAAATGCATGTTTGTTACCTGCCTACTTTGCAGTTACAGAAATCAGAAAATTATATCCAGAAGGAAAACTTCCCCATTGGGTAATGATATGATACGAAGTCATGTAATCTGTAGTTTTGTTTGACAGAGAACAAAATTAATCAATTTTTTCAAAGTATAAATGAAGATTTAAAATCTTCAACTCAAGATACCATCTTTAGGCATGCAAGCTAAGATACAGGCTTGATGTGACTGCAACAGCTGTGCCCTGTGTTCTTAATGAAATTGACAGCATAGTTTTGACATATGGCTTGATGCTCAAAGCTTTTGAAGCACTGAGTTGATTTTGTGGAATATATTTGGAAATGCAGGTCCTGCTTACCTACCAGTTTGTGCTTTGTGGCATCAGAATTAGAAATACTACTTTAAATAGCAGTGTTTTCTTTCTGTTTAAATTTGGTTATGCAAAAATTTTTGAGGCTCCAGTGCAATGAAAATGGTCTCTGTTACAAAAAATAATGTAATGGCGATCCAGTTTTTAATTTTATCTTCTGTATTATGTTAAAAAATAATGAGGTGTCAGGAGAAGAATAAAATCCTGGCTCCCATGAATTAGTGGGAACACTCTTAACTAACTTTTTGTAAACTGAGATTTAATTCAGAGTGTACTAATCTAGGTCCATTGTCTTTGTGGAAATGTTATCCAGAGGCAAACAGATTTGTTACGAACAGCAATTTTAAAGCTTGTCTTAAATCATCTTTTCCTAAGTAGTATGCACTTAAATAATACAGTATGCATAGGAGAGACAGTCACATAAGGTGTCATTTGAGTGCAAACTGAGAAGGATGCTCCCCTAATAAGGTCACATTTTTCCTTTTGTGGTTTTAGGTTCTGGATGATTTTTCCATCTTGTCAAAATGTGTAGGAAGCTACTTATTTGAGTAGATTCCTGTATATTTTTTTTACATGGATTAACAATTTTTAAGCTTTAAATATTCCTTATCAGTATCTGCAACTTAAACCCTTATCTTATTTTTTTCTTCTCACCCAGTTACTAGGTAATTTAGTATCGGATTTTGTGGATACCTTCAGACCTACAGCAAGAATAAATTCCATTTGTGGTAAGAGAATGACTTCAAAATGAATTTATTTCTTTTGAGCTGTTTATTTTTTATAACCTTTTGGGGCATATATTCTTGTAAGCAAAGCGATTCAGAGCTTGTGTGTATTGTCTTTATCTGTCAGTTCTCAGACTTCTCTTCAGTTTTTGCTTTGAATGGTAAAATTCATAGTTTTGAGACATGTCCATTTTTGCTAAAAGCTGGTATTGGAAGTGAGCTACTTGTTACATGGCTATATAGTTTCTGAAGTGTAGGTTTTCTTTGCTGAAGCATTTGGAGTTAATACAGATCCACTGCTATGCTGGTCGCTGAGTATCTTTTGACTTCAGTTTCCATTTGTAGCTACTCAGCTGTGTTGTTGCAGGCTTCTGTGTGAACATTTTCTAGCTCAGATGAGTACTGTCTTTCCTTTTCTGTGAATAAAAAACTCGCCTCTGTTTACTGCTGGAAATCTGAAGATTAAAATTTGGCTGTTGTGATGCCTATGATATTTTTATCTTTTTGAAAAAAAATGTGTTCTTTTTGCTTTGAGAATTAAGTAGCTTAATAGCAGCTGCATTCTACCTTAGATTTCAGCAAGGTTCATTGCAGCTGAGCTGCTTCAGTGCAAAGATTAAGAACGTAAATTCATCTGTAATTCTTCAAAGCATTTTGTGTTTCAGAAGCATGTAGTTATTTCTCTTGAGAATGTGTTATTGCTTTTATGCTTAAGACTTGCAGGGATCACACACAGATTTTTGCAAGTCTTGCATATGTAGATGACCTGTATAGATACGGTTGAAGAGGAGAAAGAGACACTTATTTATTTATTGTTTGATCTGGTAATAATATGGCCATCATGGAATTTGAACTGACAGTGGGATTTAGGTCAAACTTGAGGCACCTAAATATAGGTGCTGATAAACAGGTGTGCTAGGGCCTCAGTTCAGATGCTTGTGGTTTAGCAACTGAAATAAATCTCAGGTGTCTAATATACTTTGACTAACAAATCTAAATTTATCCTGCTAAAAACTCTTCCTATGTTTACACTGGCCTTCACTGACTGAATTGACTAGACCTCCATTGATTGTAATTGGAGTCCAGATGCTTGTATTTGACTCGTTTAATGAACAGAATCCTGGTCACTCTTTGCCTTGCAGGGTGAGCAAAGTGAAAGTGAAAGACTAGATTATGTACTTAAGTTAGTAATACCAGTTTCTTTGAGGAAAGAGCCTGTGTACCAAAATTAAATCCCTAGGTCAATCAATGGGAATGGTCTTTTGGCAACCTAAAAGGGCACTTTTAGATTATTTGCAAATATTTCTATTTTCAGGGTACCCAGCCTGAACAAATGGGTATTTTGCTCCTTAGATATTTTATTATTTGAAAATTAGTTAGAAAAATAAAATCAGTCCTGAAGCAGTCCTATGGTTGAACGCTATAAAGAGTGGAAACCTCTAAGGAGAGCATAAAAGTGGCAGGGCAGTTTTTGCATCAAAGTGATGAAAAAAATAGGCCAGCTTCACTTTTTTAGATTTTATAATGTTTCATTGCATGTAGGTCGCTGTAGTCTTCTTCCTGTGGTAAATAACTCAGGTGCAATGTGTAACTCATGGAAGCTGGACCCTACAACCCTTCGCTTTCCTTTGAAAGGTCTCTTGCCATATGATAAGGTAGGCCTTATTAAGATTTGCTTTGTAAACATGTTAGATTGAATAAATATGAAGCTTTTATATCAATAGGGGAGAAAAATAATTTCAGTAGTGAGTATCCTATTTTTCCAGCTAGGCTAACACTGAAGTCGTAGATATTTTCACCGTGTTGTGTATTTCAGCGGTTTTAAGCTATATGTGCAGAACTTTAGTTTGTGGTATAACTGCTGCCCAGGATGCAGAGCAAGAGATGTTTAATGTGCTTTGTGGGTGTGTGGATGGGAGAGAGAAGTGAGAGCAGAGAATTAATTGGAAAGTTAGTTTAGCAGTGGGGAAATGAAAGAGAATGAGAAGGTAATTTCTTCTTTTCTGTGCTCTTTGTTATTGCATAGGAAACATAATTCAAACCCAAATATGTTAGCTTATTTAAACTTAAAATTCTGAGTGTGAAATAGTGGTGTACTGAAAGAATTTAAGGACTTTAAAGGATCAGGACAGAAGTCCACGCTGTTCATTATACTATTACCTGTATTCTGTATGTCTAATAAAGGATAAAAAGATGTATCTGATGACATTTAGAGTGTTTATGGTCTACAGCCATTATAATTTTGGGTGTTTCCTAAGATGGATTTGGTTTCTATATATTTAGTAATTTGGAAGAATATTTGGAAGAATATTTGGAATATCCTCTTCCAAATATTTGTTCAGTCTCCTCTGGAGACTGTGTAAACTTGTAAACTTTCAGATTCCTCGACATTCCTTTGACAAGGAATCCCATCTTTCAGCATCATTTTGCATGAGGAATTGGTTCTTTGTTTTGAGCCTAGCTTCATAATATTAATGTTTTCCTTTAAAGTGATACAACTGCTGGAAGATACAGTGAACAGATGTTTCATATCTGCTTTCTTCATGCTACTGGTTATTTTTACGGATCTTGGTCATGCTCTTCCTCATTTGTCTTACCTGGTTTCCTTTGAGTTCGTGGTGGCCTTCCAGTATTTCAGGGGTGCTTCAAAAAGTGCCCTATCCTTTTATTGAACGAAAAATGCTCCTCTGCTTTCTGTCACTTCTTTAGAGCTGTGGTTCTTTACTGCTTTCTTATGGAGATCAGAGAGCAAGATTTACCAAATAATATACATTTGCATAAATTTAAAACATTCATTCTTACATTGTTTAACTCAGTTAAACCTAAACTCACTATTAAACATAATCTTGAGGCAATTTATGTTTGTATGTGATTGCTTTTTTTTTTTAAGGATCTGTTTGAGCCACAGACTGCTCTGTTGAGATATGTGCTGGAACAGCCGTATTCAAGGGATATGGTCTGCAATATGCTAGGTCTGAATAAGCAGGTACTGTACTGTGCTGTAACATGTGATTTAATTCTGCATAGAATCTGCACTATTCTTTTTCTCTTTTCTTTGCTATAGCTAACTAAGCAAAACAGTTTAGGTCCAGAGAGTGAATTTTTTTATTATTATTATTTTAATTTTTTTTTTATGAGATCATATTAGGTTAATTGGACACTGTTGTTCCTATCATTTGTATATTGCTTTACGAATGTTAAATTGAAAAATAGAGATTTAAAATGATTTTTTTTTTGCATTGCTTTTTTTTCCTATAAGGCCAGCCTCAAGTACACCTTTGACAGACAGGAGAAAACTACTCAAACAATAAAAATTGTTATTGTTCATGTCATTAGTTTTTAAAGCATTGTTGTATTCTGTTATATTGGCATGTTGTAGTACTAGAATAGTAAAAAGCTGGGTTTTGTTTTGTTACATTTTTTTGTACCTTAGAAGGGGAGGGCTTAGTCTGGCTTGGGGATCCTTGAGGCTGGCCTCATAGTCACTGTTTTGTCTTTTCTTTTTTTCTTCCTTTATTTTTGTTCTGTCCTGTCTTGTCCTGCCCATCCTCCAATGCTCTAGACCTTGAACATTGCTCAGGTATGTTCACAACCTTACTGTTGTATTGTGACTAACGATACGCTGGCTGCTTTGTAGCCACTGATTCCAGTTAGAGAATACATGTACAGTCAGGGCTTGAAATTGGCAGGACCATTAGTCAAGGGCAAATTATCAATATGAATCTCTAGAGATGTGAGCTTAAACCTGACAGTGGTCCTTTGGTTCTAAAATTTTCACTGGAATGGACTGCTATGATTTCCCTTACCAGTCATAAGAACTTTGCTGGAATTTTCAGATGAGGATCAATCCTTAGTTTAAAATTTTCATCCTTATGCCAGTGGAAAAACATCCACTGTATGTAATTGTAAGATGATAATGCTGTAAATACATAGTTAAAAAAAAAAGAAGCCCAAAACTTTACTAGTAGAATTTTCTTATCATTAGGAAGCCTTTGTAACAAAGTTCCCAACGGGCAATTATAATACTCTCCAAGCCAGCTGAAAGACAGGTAGTGCAGAATACCACGTGAAAAGTAGTTCCTTAAAATTTGACTACTTGTATGACTAAGTGCCTGAGCACACCAACCAAGTGGACTTCTGCTTGAAATTTGAAACTATGGGTCTTTATATTTACAGTTGATCCCTTGTTACAATAATTAATTCCACACCTACTTTAAAAAACATTGTTCAAGATTTATAAAATAGCGTTGCTTGTTTGCAATACTATAGTGAAGGTTGTGTCAGTGTTTCCATTTAAGAAACTTTATTCAGATTTGTAACTTGACTATAAAATTCACATGATCCTGAAACCTTGTGTATATTTCCCAGTGTAAGTGAAATACACCAGTGTTCTTTCTGGTTTGGGACAATGTTTTTGAGTGCGCAGATTTCTACATCATGGCAAACAGTACTCTGTGTACAGTACAACAGTCTTTTGTATATGAGACTTAAAGCAGCTGAAATGTTAAGCCTTGGAAAAGAGCTGCTAGGTTTAGTGTTGAAATGAGTAGTATTTGTATTCTGTGTCTATTTCTCTGTCTATACTCAGTTAATAAATCAAACAATTCCTCTATGCATCTTGTAGCTGGTAAATAATACAAGATCTAGTAAAAAAAAATAGATTGAACCCATTTTATTCTTCTGGCTATGGGTGGTCTGTGCCTTCAGGTCAAAAGACATTGATCTTAAAAATGCTGGTTTTTAACTCCTACTCCTGTCCTCTAAAAGTAATTGAAGAAAATCAAGTAAAGTAACAATAAACATTGAACGATACTTAAAATTTGGTTGCTAATACAGGAATTCCTGCACAAAGTTTCAACCTGGCATGAATTTTTATGGCCAAGGAACAAACTTGAAGAACATACCTTATAAAGGAAATGCTGACAGAACATGAACTATAGCTGTGCTACTACAGTTACACCAGCATTAAAGATGTTTGGGCTGTTGAAAATTTGAGTTAAAAATACAAATACAGAGTAGGGTGGTGTAGCAATATAGAACAGGAAGTAACGTTCCACTTAAACATTGATGTACTCTGAATAAAACTGTGGAAAACATTTATATTTCCCTCATTTTTAGGTACTAAACTTCATGTTATGGCTTAATTTGTTAATATTGCCACTTGACAAAAAAATAGTAGCATGCTTTTCTGAAATTGTGTAGTACAACATTTATCAATGCTATAAGTAAAATGGCTGATAATTTTGTATTGTGTTCTTAGAACTGAACTAACCTGCATAAATGAATTGTTAGTATAACAGAAGACACTTAGAAATGCAAATTGTACCAAGTTTGTTTCAAAATAGACACCTCAAAGCAATGATCATTATTTATGATCATTAATTATTTATGTGAAGCTACTTGTGTGCCCTGTCAACTATTTACACAGATCCAGTTGCAGGATTGGAGCCTTCATTTGAATCTTTTGGCCTCACAAACTAGGTATGGATCAGCTGAATTTGTCCCAGTTCTCAAATAATCTTGAAGATTAAGCAATGAAATTTCCTGGTTCAGTATTAACTAAGCAGGTCTGTGTTAGATAACTGTTGACTCAAACCATCTCTGAATTGTTAAAAAAAAAAAAATAAATTCAGCCATCCTGTTAACCTTGCAGAGAGAAAAATGAAGGTAAAATTTAATACATTTATAGATTTGTATGTTCCTTTCAGGATTCTAATTTTAACTGTGGCTTGAAGTTTTCTAATAAATTTATCAAGTAGGTGTCTTGAAATCCATATGTATGGACTTCAGAATGTTCTTTTTGTCAGAGTTTGGGGATTTTTAGGTTTTTTGCTACTGTATACTTCTGTGTTGGACAGTACCTTCCCTTATATACCTGTTGGAGCTGGTCTGTAGGAAGTAGATGTTTAGATAGTATTCTCTCATGTATATTATGGTTAGCAGTTGCACTCAACCTTAAGGGTCTTCTCCAAACTAAATGAGTGTCAGTTTATATTCTACTAAGTGGGATGATATTCCCAGTACTTAATTCTCTTTTAAGGAATTTGTTGAAGTATGTGATTCTTTTGGTCTTTGGAAAATTATTAACAGTTTAAAATGTTTTAATATATTGCTGCCAAATTATGATTTAGTTTAGGGGTCTTTGCAGTTTGTTCTTAAAACTGAGCATTAGTAATGTCTCAAGGACATAAAGTCACTTTGAACGTTTTGGTTTTTATCTTTGCCCTTCCCATATGTACTGACTTGCAGGAAGAATCCAGTGCCTTTCTCACTTGTGTAATTGTGGTCTGGATAGTATTGCAATCCTCTAAACATGGAAAAACTCTAAACTTTGACTTCTCTGAAATGGGAAATATTTGAAAGAGGAGGAAATTTCAGGTGTATGTTTCTATCATGTTATATAAACTTTAATTAGCAGCTGTTGTATTAATGATTTTGCTTTTTAAATAGTGTATTTGGCTGGCTACCTATTAAACCAGCAGTGATCTGCAGCTTTGAGTAAAAAATTCTCTACTGTAGCCTGTTCAGGTGAATGTGTAGCTGTATTCTAGCTACAAAACAGGATGGTTTGCATGGGGAAGGTGTTGTTTATTTCATGTCTGTCCATACAGTGTGTAAGCAGAATCATTAAGAGAAAGGAATGATGTACTGGAATATTAAAAAATTGACTTTCCTTTCCCTTTATTTTTAAAATATTGTAGGTTGATTCTGGGATCTTACTATCTGATTTTATTTGTGTTAATGTGGCAAAGTACTTAAATTTAGGGGTGTGATTATTTTTTTATATATTCATGATTGTAAGAGTTTGAGAATGCTTCAGTGCAGCTTCCTTTTTGAAACTTACTCTATATTTATGAGGAAAATTTGAGAAAGGCCACTGAATTCAGTAATTTGGCATAATATAAGCAAGCTTTGAGGTTTTGTGTCTTGGGAACATGAACATATCTGGAAAATGGAAATGAGGGGGGGCCTATAGTTCTGTCTTGTACTAACAACTTAAGGTATTTAATTTTTACATTTTGAATTAGATGTTTCAAGACACCATGTATTCTTCCAGGCATCATGGGCTTTGAGATTTGGTCTTCTGAATCTATTTCTTAAGTGTAGATACTAAATATTTTTGAGCTCAATGTTTGCTTTAAAACATTCAAAAATTATAATAGCTTGCAGCTAGCCTTGCTGACTTCTTAAAATACTTTTAGGGAACACTTTTAACTCTACCTCCTCCCCCAACTCACCAAAAAACTCCCAATGTAAAAGAAAAAGTATCCCAAATGAAGTTAAAGCTCTGATCCATTGAATAAAAGTACTTCTAGTCCCTCAGAGGTCTGATCTTGAGAGAAATCTTACTGTCTTGTCATGGTAGCACTTCCCCCTGTTCTAGTATGGTTTAATAATGTTTTCAGTGAAATTATGTATTTATGAGATCTTTTAAATATTATTTTCAGGGCAAAATGGAAAATGTATTTATAAAATCAAATGACAAAAACTTGAATAATGTTCTATTAAGAAAAAAACAGTAATTTTGAATGCTATATTTTTCTATATTTAATCCAAAACAGGTTTTGTTTTGGTGGGTTTTGTTTTTTTTTTTTGGTTTTGCTTTGGTTGTTTAAACCATACCAAACCATGAATTCCACCTTAAGTTGTGAGGAGAATCAGCTCTCACCTATATTTTTATTGATCTCTGTGTATACTGAGATCTTCTTTCAGCTACATCTAATTAATGAAGCAATGCCCCAATCCTGCAAATTACTGTGCACCACAGTCCTTCAAAACTGTAGATACAAAATTTGTGCAAAAAAACCTATATCCACTGAAAATACATATTTTTAAAAGTGAGAAAATTAAACTAATAACAATGGAGTGTGAAGTACTGATGTATTTCTTATGCTTTAAAAATTATTTTCAATAAAACCATAATTTTTAGAATGAAAGAGTGAATTTATTTTTTTTATTTCCTTGCTCCTAAACTTCTCCCAATCTTAGAATTATTCAGAACAGTGAAAATTCCTACTGGAAATTCTAGCTTTCTGTTTATCAGTAATATTTTCCTGGTGTATTCTTTGAGTAACTTCATTCTAAATTAATATAGCCTAACATGATTAGGCTTTTGGACATTAACCCAGTGCTTAGCAAACTATTAAATTTCAAGCCCTGTACATGGTAGTTTTGCATGCTGGATTATAAACTAGTCTGTAGTGTTGTCTGTTGCACCCTGCTCTGCTTCATAATTAGTTGCTTTGGGAGGGGGAAAAAAACAACAAAACCCAAAAAAACCCAAAGCATTCTCCAGGTGGTGTTAATAGCTCTTTCTGTAAACCTGTAACGTTGTTAATCTGTGATAACAGCACTGTGTACTGGAAGAGAAGGCAAAATAGTAATTGATGCTTTCTGTTTTAGTTAGAGGTTTGTGTTAAGCATGCTTCAAGGAAGCACAGATGGAATTGTAGCTTTCTGCAGTTTTGGACTGGTGAAGAGCATGCAGCAGGGGATGCTGTTCAATATATTTTGTCAAGTTTACCCATTCTTACATTTTATTTTTAATCAAAGATAATCTTTTTTTTCATGGCAAAAGACTACCATCGATAAAGGTAGAGCAAGCATCTCCTTTCAGCATCTCTCTTTGCTTTTATTGTTCTTTTCTTTAGTAATTCAAAGGATGTTTTCAGGCTGCCTGGCTAGTAAGTCAAAGAACTCATCCAAGGCATCCCTAAAATGTTATGAGTATTTGGGCTATCTTAAATTTTTTACATAGACCTTTTTGCCTCTAGAAAGGGACACTGCATTTTCATGATCAGTGTTGAAGCAACTCAGTTCCTTTTCTTTCATATCATTAAAGTAATAATGTCTTCTTTAAGGCTGCATTATGTTACAGGCATCAAGTGTAAAGGAAAAAAAAAAAATTATCATTCCTGAAGAGAGATTGTAATAAACCAGAGGTTAGATTACTTCCAAAGGGCTAGCACTGTCTAAAATAAATGTAGTTCCATACAGCTTTTTGTCCTATTAAGGACATTGTGCCAATATAACTATATGTATGCAAGGTTGTTGCACTAAACTTGTGATATGTGACAATATACCTGATGGTCTTAAAACAAAGATTTATGAGTTCGTAGTGGGCCTGCTTGAGATGCAACTGCACTAACAAATGTTTCTGAATATGTAATGCGTTCCTTGCTTGATCATTAGCAAAAGTCATCAGGGAAGGTGTGTATTTTAAATTATTACTGTGTTTGCATAGCTCACTGTGGGTACTGTGGCAGTCTATTCACAATATGTCAAACATGCCACTCTTATCGGATTAATTTTCAAGTTTTTTTTTTCCTTGTCTTGTCCCATATGGTGGTGTAAGACAGCACCTAATATTGGGGTATTAATCGGGTGTTGTTTCTGCTGTTGTAGCTGGTCCCAACATGGGAGTTAAAAACAGAGAAGTCATTATATGCCAATATCATGTATTGGGATGTTGCCTTTGGGTTTGGTGGTGTAATTAACTTTTTCCTTATGGTGATCCCTGCTTTTGAAATGGACTTTAAAGGAGGAGAGAGAAAAGGAGAAAAAAACAGTAACAAAAAACACCTCAAAGCAAACAAAAGAAACACCCCACCCCCAACCCCTGTGTATTAAAAGAATGGCCTTTTTTTTTTTTTTTTTTCACAAATGCAAGATTATAGAAACAATATTCTGCAGGAATTTATTTTTTTAAAAAAACAACAAAAAACCACAAATAATAGCCCAGGTGTTTTGTTTTTTTTTTTTTTTTTTTTTTTTTTTTTGCATTGATGATCTGTGTTTTGAACCAGAGTAGAGAATTACCAAATGTTTCATAAAATGCAAAAGTCATCATGGCCTGTAACATACTGCAGCATTAATACACTGGCTTATCCTTAACTTAAGTTCAGACTTCATTTCATGCTTCCCAGCCTTCTGTCAAAATACTGTGCTGTAACTGCAAGTTCTGAAGTTAATGGCAAGGCTTTTGGAATACTGTATCTGATCTCTGCCTTACAGCACAAGCAGCGCTGCCCTGTGCTGGAGGACCAGCTGGTGGATCTTGTGGTGTATGCCATGGAAAGGTCTGAGACTGAAGAGAAGTTTGATGATGGTGGAACCAGTCAGCTTCTGTGGCAGCATCTCTCCAGCCAGCTCATTTTCTTTGTGCTCTTTCAGTTTGCAAGTTTTCCTCATATGGTCCTGTCACTCCATCAAAAGGTAAATTGATGAAGTTAAAAAAAAAAAGTCACTCACCCTTGCAAGAAGTACCTTATGTGTAAGACCTGCATTTTCAACCATTGTGCTCTGTTGAAGTAAGTCAAATTCTCAAGGTATGTCAGGAAATAGACCTGTGAGCTAGGTCTGTTTCCAGTGAACTCAGTTAGTTACAGGTCTGTATTTGGATTCAAAATGGGCTACTAACCAGAATAAGGAGATAAACTGGAACAATTAACAAGACTCATTGGGTTCTGTGATGTTGCAGCCAAATTACAGCCAAGCTTCAAACAGAGTGAACACACTGTTCAGTTTGTTAGCTAAAGAAACATACCATCTAGGTGGATGCAAGAACTTACAGTTTGTTTGTCTAATCAAAGCAATCTGATCAAAGATCACTTGTCCAATTCCAAAGATACTGGTAATCACAGTCCAAAGTTATTATTACTTCCTAATAATTCCTTTAAAACTGATACACTTTCTAGTGTTTACCTTCTTGTGGTCAGTGCCTCTGAATTCTGAGGGTGCTGACAGGCCTCTGTTAAGAAAGGAGGAGGAGGGTGGTGCTTAAAGTATGTCAGCAACATCCTGAGCTCTTTTCTGAGAGAAGGCATAGTGTTGGTGGGAGGAAAGGGGTGTTCTTTCTCACTGTAAGATTAATTAGGGGCTATTTAGCTACAGTTTCCAGCATGCACTTCATACTGCTTCATGTTCATTTGTCCACAGATTCGTGTTAAATCAAAGTTTACTATATATGCTTCATTTTACATGTAATGGATTCAAGTTCTCTGATTTCTTTGGTATCCCTTAATTTGATTTACCATGGCTACATTCCTCTAATTATTGTTAATGAAGCATTGAAACCCTAGTCAGTACACAATGACACAAATCTAATTAAAACTAAAGCAAGCTAGGTAAGGGTAGAGCACTGGTTATTGGAGAATTGTTGTTACAGATTAAGAATTTAAATAACAAAAAAATAAAACACCTAGATGAGGCAAGCCCAGTTGTTCTGGTTCTGACTTTTTTATCTATAAAGTTAGTAAAAAACGTGTGGCCTGTTGGTAGTAATGGCAATACTGTATTGCCTAAAACGTGGCAATTTAAGTCACAATGTTTAAGAGCTGCTAATTTTTCAAAGCAGTGATCCTCAAGAGCTAAATAGATTTTAAATCCTACAATTAATTGCTGTGGCCCTCCCAGGGCCTGTTTCTGTGTTAACTCTAAAGTGCTTGTTTGCTATCTTTTTGAAAACACGATGTACATTGCTAGTTAAGTCCTGCTAAAAAATTCCCAGTAATCTTTGCTGGAATTATTTGGTCTGTCCTTCTACCTTTATAGGAATCTCTGAGTGATTTTTCTCTGCATACAGTGTTTGTCTGTTCCTGTTTTTGACAGTTGGCAGGCCGTGGTCTCATTAAAGGAAGAGACCATCTGATGTGGGTGTTACTCCAGTTCATCTCTGGCAGCATCCAGAAGAATGCACTGGCTGACTTCCTACCAGTTATGAAGCTTTTTGATCTCCTATATCCTGAGAAAGAAGTAAGTCTTTCTGAAATTGAAACTTTTCTTTTTCATTCAACCCAAGACTTTCATGTCAGTTACTGTTGTTTTTAAGTCACTGTTACTGCAGTGTGCTGCATAGATGGAGAAAGATGCTTCATAAAATTAAATGAAAACTTTCCAGATTTCCTAGGTATGTTTATCCAGTAACAACATTTGTGCAGTGTTTTTAGGGGCAAAAAAAGACTTCTGTTATCACAGAATCATAGAATGGTTTGGGTTAGAAGGGACCTTAAAGATCATCCAGTTCCAACCCATCTGCCACAGGCCGGGAGACCTCCCACTAGACCAGGTTGCTCAAAGTCTCATCCAGCCTGGCCTTGAACACTTCCAAGGTTGGGGCATCCTCAGCTTTCCTTAGGCAACCTGTTCCAGTGCCTCTCCACCCTCACACTGAAGAATTTCTTCATCTTTTTCTTGACTTTGGTTTGACTAAGGTTTTAAGGAGTTTAAGGCCCTGAGGATACTATTAAGGAAAAATGTAGAATTTTATTGGTACATCTGGGCTGTAACAGTAATACACTGAGAGATGTCCTCAGGTGCAAAGAACTGAAGGTGACACTTAACATGTGTTTTGTATTAAATGGTTAGATAAAACTCATTCTGCAGTATGTGCTTTGCACATTCTTTTAGGATGAAGGGCCTGAAGAAGGAGGTATTAGAGGAAATTCTTTGTGACAGCATTGCCAACGTGGAGTCCTGACTGCTTGCTCTTATCATAATACCTTCTATTTGAGTCAGTAGATATCTTCACACAAATGTGTGGTGCACTAAACTGATATGTAGCGATTTTTCCCCCTGTTAACTTCATTTCCACCCACAGAAATTCATTATAGTTTGCTTTGTGAGTTTACAGTTGGTTTTGTCAGCAGAAAGTATGGGAAGAGCGACAAGTTTACTCTTAACTGTGGTGATGGGCTCTGAGTTACATTTAAAATAAGTGTCAGTGGGACAGGGGCATTTCTGAGGATTAAGTTTCACAAGCAGTTAAAATGTCATCTGCAGCTGTTGCTCTTAGGAGGATCTTGATTACACATTGCTCCTGTCTCATTTGGGCTGTATCAGTGGTGCTTGTGAAGTAGTAACTTTAACAAATGAAAAGAAGTGTAGATATTGGCAAACAGAGACAGCAAGTGTGCCTTTTTCAATGGCAGTCATATATCCAAGTCTCTAGCCAAAACCTTTTGAACTTTGGGTTGTATCTGTTCCTTTTCATAGGAAATGTATTAACATTTTAAGTGCAATGGTGATGCTAGACAAGTGAGATTTTTCAGAAAATAACCATTTAGTAGGTTAACCATTGAGTACCTACTGTGGTAGGTACCTACCTAAGCATATACAATAACTGATTTCTAAATTGTGTGTGGCTTAGAGTAAAAGTATGCATTTTGGAACTACATATTTCCCAAATCTGTGTACTCAGAAGCATGAAATTCTGTTTGCTGAGGTCAGCTTGTTTGTTTGTTTCAGAATAATTGCACACTCAGATGACCATAGAATCTTGTATCAAATGTTAATTATGGTGTTACAAGTTGGGAAAAGAGACTTGACCTTGTGAATGCTGGCTGTCTAAGTTGGTGTATATAAATACATGCAATCTTATCACATTCATGTGTTCTTTCTTTAGTGTATTCCTGTACCTGATATTAACAAACCTCAGTCAACTCATGCTTTTGCAATGACCTGTATTTGGATTCATCTGAATCGGAAGGCCCATAGTGACAACTCCAAGTTACAGATTCCCATTCCTCATTCACTTAAACTTCACCATGAGTGAGTTTTGAGGGTTTCCTTATATTTGGATTTGACTCTAGACACTGTTGAATTGGAAGCTTGAAGTCTGTATGGAGAATGTATTGTGTGAGGGGGTGCTGGATAAGGGTTATCAAAGAAATTAAGCAGTACTAAGAGCTCAAAGTCAGCATGTTGTTGTCACACAGCTAACAGAAATATATTACGTATTGGATTATTAATTCTTTTTTACTGATGGAGAAAGTAAAATTCTGCTTATAATAATGTGGTTTGGAAAGTATGGATAAGCAGTACATTGGAATAATTTTTCTTCAGAAAGATCATTTTTTTGAAGTCCATTTTTCTCCTGAGTTTTCTCTCAAATAAGAAAATCATAACACAGTGAAACTGTGGTTCAAGATGTAGTAATTTTGATGGGGTGCAATTAATAAATATTTTAATTTTTCTACTGTCTTACAGTGGGCTTTTGACTAGGGTTATTTTGTCTGTAGTACTGGAATGCATGTGTACTCTTTTTCTTGCTTCTTTCTACTTAATGTTTAATCTCTTTGTCACACAGATTTTTGCAACAGAGTTTAAGAAATAAAAGCTTACAGATGAATGACTACAAGATTGCCTTGTTGTGCAATGCTTATTCAACCAACTCAGAGTGTTTCACTTTGCCAATGGGTGTACTGGTAGAGACTATTTATGGGAATGGCAACATGAGGATACCTCTTCCAGGGACTAATTGCATGGCATCGGGGTCTGTTACACCACTGCCCATGAATCTGTTGGATTCACTCACAGTTCATGCCAAAATGAGGTGCAGTATGCAGCTAGCTTGTTTTTTGACCTGTAAATCTATCTATAACTAATTATTAGCAGGAAAGCTTTCCTGTGTCTGGACATGTAATGTATAGATATGTTAATTTAACTTAATTCATTTCTTAACTTCCAAGTTTGGGGTTTTTTTAATTGAAAAATACTTTCTTTCTTTCCTCAGTCTGATTCATAGCATAGCTACACGGGTAATTAAGTTGGCTCATGCAAAATCAAGTGTGGCCCTGGCTCCTGCTCTTGTGGAAACCTACAGTCGCCTGTTGGTCTATATGGAAATAGAGTCCTTGGGCATCAAAGGCTTTATCAGTAAGAAAAAAACCCCTTCCTCCCTCCTTCAACTTGTTCAGTAGCATTTTATTTTAATGGCACTTAAAGACCATGGTAGAAATGAAAATCTACTGATGCAGCATGCTTAATTTAATATAGAAATTAGTATAATGTAAAAGAAATTGTAATTGTTATTCTGGTGCTGCAGTAAATTTCAGATGCGTGTACTGCTGTCCCTTAATGTCATTCCTGTACACGGTGAAGACCTTCCTGGTTAGGCTGCATTGTGCAACAATATGCTTCATGGAAAACTGAAAACCAAGTTACTTATGTATATGTAAATGATATTTAATTGTACTCATTAAAATAATATGCATGTCTTCAGTGTATGTTCATTCAAAAGATTACTGAGCTCTACACAGTTACCGCATCCTCACACAGTCCTTGCACACACACTCTGTAAAGGAAATACTGGACTTTCAACTAAACAGAATTGTCTACCCACAGTGTAGTCTGTAGTTTTAAGTTTTTTTGTTTATTTTGAAGTATAATTGTTGGAAAACTTACTTTACAAATTATCTTTCATAAGGTCAGCTCCTACCAACGGTGTTCAAATCTCACGCCTGGGGAATTTTGCACACTCTGCTGGAAATGTTCAGCTATCGGATGCATCACATCCAGCCTCATTACAGAGTCCAACTTCTCAGCCATCTTCATTCCTTAGCTGCTGTGCCACAGACTAATCAGAACCAGCTTCATCTGTGGTGAGTGATGTTTACCATTTTAACTATAATCTCAAATTCCTTGTTCATCGTGTATTGAAACTGTGTTTTAAATGGAAGGTAAATAATTCTAAGTCTTTTATGGACATAAATTTTGTTTTGCAATCTTAATCTGTGTAGTATGGATGTTAATCAATCATTTTAGATAAGGACTGCATGCAAATAGAGTGGAGTAAATTAAGATGTAGCACTGGCATTTCAAAGCCAGTGTGTTAGAAAAATCCCCTTAATTACTTCAAACTATCCGGTGCAAACACCACTTCCAACTAGAGCACTGGAAAATAAAGTACTTTTAATCAAAAGTGGTGCTTTCTTATTTAATAAGGACAATTTAGTGCTATCAGTTTCAAGGTGTTAGCTTTGAAACTTCCCGTGTGTTATTCATGCCTTTTCTGGTTGTGCATACATGTACCTGTCTGTCTGTCTGTCTATCTATCTGTCTACCAACCATCACTCCTTGTTTTGATGAAAGATAACAAAAAGGGGAGAGCTCTGAATTGGAGAGACTTGCACCTTGAATATTCACTAAATCAACTTATTTTAAAAGAAAGTTGTTTAAATAATCAATAACAAATTAATTAAACAGTGGAAAAACCCCAAACTTTTCTAAAAGGTTAAGAACATCACTTCAAACCAGAAGTGTTTATATTATTTGAAGTAGAAAATGTAGTGGATAAATAGGCAATTTTGGAATCTCAGAGGCAGCAAGGTAAGCATTATTTGCTAATGGGACTGTTTTCTTCTTTCAGTGTTGAGAGTACTGCTCTGAGGCTAATAACAGCTTTGGGCAGCTCAGAAGTCCAGCCACAGTTTACACGATTCCTCAGTGATCCCAAAACAGTTCTTTCAGCAGAATCAGAAGAGCTGAACAGAGCTTTGATCTTAACTCTAGCAAGGGCAACACATGTGACAGGTAATAGCAGTGGTGTGAGAGAACACCTAAGTGAAAGCTGTAGTCAAGCCATTTGTCTAAAGTACTGCTTAATAGAGTATCATGGAAATGACCCAGTCATAAAATATATTCATACACTGCTGGTTTTCAATTTCATCATTTTAAATTTAAACATTTGACTATATTAATAATGCATGCCATTAAAAAAACAACCAAACAGACACACCACCATGAATGTTTACAGCAGGTATGCTGCTCATGTGGAAGCCATTCCTTCTCCAGCTTACCTTTAAGAAAAAGTAGTGCTTACTTTGGGTTTGCTTTCATGGGGAAGAAATAAGGGGAAGCTTTTTTTGTGTGTTTCAGTGTTTTAACAGTGTGCAATGGCATGTGTCAAGTTTTTGTTAGCTTTGAGGGGAATGTTTTCTCTATCTCCTTTTTTCTTTGAGACTTGTTGGAGAATTGAAACAACTGATTTCACAGAAACTGAGCAGCTTTTTTTAAAGCAATATAAAATGGCACCTGGCAATTTTATCATCATAATTTTCCCTGAGATTTTTTTTTTAAAGTCTAATCAGTTAATCAGCAAAACCTTGTCCTACTGTCATTACAGGAAATTAAGTGTATAATCTTAAAATCATAATGGCTTCATTTCTAACTAAAAACCTAAAAATAATGTTGTTACTGTTAATAGCATCAAAAAGATAATCTCCAGCTTGTTCTGTAGAGTAAGATTCAAAGAAAGGGGATGGGAAAAGTTTGTCCAAATAAAGGAAACCCTGTTGAACTAGCAAAGCCTAGATGTGTGTTACTACAAAAGGAATACCAATAAGAAATGGTTTTTATGTGAAATTCTGATATCAACAATCCATTTTCTAGACTTTTTCACAGGCTCTGATTCAATTCAAGGAACTTGGTGCAAGGATATATTGCAGACTATCATGAGTTTTACTCCACATAACTGGGCATCACATACACTAAGCTGTTTCCCGGCCCCTCTGCAGGTATTGTTTCAAACTGATTGTTTTATAATTGGAAATACAGAGAATTTACACTCTTACCAAGGTCCTTTGCCTTTTGCTTGTCAACAAGATTATTCCCCTGTCCAGACTGCATTGATCACAAGACACAAAAGAGTGAAGAATGATTGTAACATTGATATTTCTTTAGAAATGCATTAGCTTCTTCTGGAGTATTCTGAGGCCAAGTTGGCCAACTGATGCTTCCAGTGGAAGATAAATGGGATATTTATTTTTAAAAAAATACTTATTGATTTTTTTTTTTGGTGGCAATTTGTCATGTAGCTTTGTCAGTAACACAGCAGTCACTGTGTCATGGTGAAGCAACAACCCTACCTAGTAGGTTTGTATTGCACAAGGAGTAAGGCTCTAAGTCGGGCAGAAGTTTGGCTAAGTTTGTTCAAATGTTTTATTTTAGGCTCTCAATCACAGCAAAGTCTTTTTTTTTTTTTTTTTTTTTTTTTTTTTTTCTTCAGGTATTCTTCAAGCAGAATAATGTACCTCAGGAAAGCCGTTTTAACTTGAAAAAGAATGTCGAAGAAGAATACCGGAAGTGGAAGTCCATGACCAATGAGAATGACATCATCACACACTTCTCTATACAAGGTTCACCCCCCCTTTTTCTTTGTCTCCTGTGGAAGATGTTGTTAGAGACTGATCACATTAATCAGATTGGCTACAGGTGAGCTTATAAGATGTGTCATTTGAAGGTAACGTTCTTGGTTCTGAGGACACAGGCATTAACAGCTTGGTGTATACTTTTTATTAATTCATCGTGTGCAGAGCATGGAAAAAAGGATTTGAGCTAGATATTAGCAAGCATATCATGATAATTGTGCAGTGTTTAAGATTGTTTACACTATACAGTCTTCTGTAATGCATATTCTCCCTGGTAGGAGATAAGGATGTGAGATGTTGGAAGTAAACAGTTTATTTGTAATGGCAGTGTTTCAGGCAGCCTGAAATAGTAAACAGAAAATACAAAGTATTTCTTTACTTAGGCTTTGTATATGAATAAAGGATGAATGTTTAAAAAAATCCCCCAAAATATTGGATGAAGGCGAAAATTTATAGTAGTAGTCATTCTATTTTTTTTTTCTTGTCCTCATTAACAGTATTAGCTCCCACCGTGAAAAATAGATGATTGCTTTTCACTCCCGTTCAGGTCTGTTGAAACAATTAATATTTATGTTAGCGTGTGCTACTCTTCAGTGCCATGAGGAAATACCAGTATTTTAATGCTGTGGTTATATTAAAACACGTACTGGAAAATAAAGTTGAGTAACAGAAGATTTTCCTAATAGGTTCATAACTAAAATGAGTTTAAAAACATGAGTTCTCCACAGAATACTATGCATATGAGTTGCTGAGCTTAAGCTATTTTTTCTGATCAGTGTCCAGACATTGGAATTCCATTGCTTTAAGATTTGGCTTTTTGCTTTAATTTGTGGTTTTCTTCAGTTCATTTAATGAAGGCAGGTTTTTTCTTTGAAGACAATTGTATTAAACCCCACTAAATCCTACACAATAGACCAGTTAAAAATGTGCTAAGAACAGTAACAGTTTCTTCTTGCTTCTTCTTCTCTGCTAGGGTGTTAGAAAGAATTGGGGCCAGAGCTCTGGTCGCACATGTCAGGACATTTGCAGATTTCTTGGTGTATGAATTCTCTACCTCTGCAGGAGGCCAGCAGCTCAATAAATGTATTGAGATTCTCAATGACATGGTGTGGAAATACAACATTGTAACATTGGATAGGTTGATCCTGTGTTTGGTAAGTATTGCCTTAGAAGATAAGATGCCATTTCTTCACTGAGTCTGCTTTCTAAGGCACTTTTGCAAGAGTAATCTTTTTTAAAATGAATTGGTTTTAAGTAGTGACTATTTGCTAGCCCAATAATCAAGTAAACTAATAGATTACTTATGTAAGAAACATAAAACTCAAAGTCTTACAGTTCTCTGATTCATCAGGGTAAGCTTTTCTCAGTTATTTAATGGCAGTCATTAAATTGGTATTGTTAAATGTTCTTATTAGTGCTTTGGGTCTCTGACCTCATAGCTATGCAGTTATTTCTGCAGTCGGAAAAGGTAGAAGGGGTATGGCCATGATTCAGAAGGACATGGAAGATCTTTTATCCATTAAAGAATGTTTTCCTTCTGAAGAATTCAGCCCATTTCATCAGAAGTGTAGGAGATAAATGGCATTCTCTGCCTTTCCAGGTTGTCCCACAAAATAAAGCAGAACTTACATGAAGAGTAATTACTGAATTACTAAATTTTCCTTCAGTAATTATCCTTTAATTATATTTTAATATCTAATCTTAGCGTAAAGCTGGTTGTTTTATAAGTTTGGTTTCAAATTGAAGTCCAAATATATCAGAGGGGCTAGAAGTTTGAAGGAATCTTAAACAGTTAATGATTATGAAGGGCTTTTCTGTAAGAAAAGTGACAGCTGAAAGAGCTAAAACTCTTGTAAAATGTGCAATCACTGGAGAGTTTGTAAAACTTTCTGCTCACGGTGTAAGAATTATGATGAGTGCTTTTCACAGGAGGTGATTGAGCCTGCCTCTGTTCTATGTCTCCACTTGTAAAACAGCATTAAAAGACCATATCTTCAGTGGAAGTCTGTGTGCAGTTGTACCTAATATGTAGCCAAATTTGCTAAATGGTATTTAGGAGTTATAAAGCAGAGAGCAGTGTCAACTGTAATTCCATGTTTTCTTTTTTTTTTTCTTTTTTCTTTAAGGCTATGCGTAGTCACGAAGGAAATGAAGCTCAAGTCTGTTACTTCATCATTCAGTTACTCTTATTGAAGCCTAATGATTTCAGAAACAGAGTGAGTGATTTTGTGAAAGAGAATTCTCCAGAGCACTGGCTGCAGAATGACTGGCATACTAAGCATATGAGTTACCATAAGGTATCAAAGCTAATAAAATTCTTCTATTGTAATACTTACTGTGGCATTGAGATCAGCCAGAGAGTCTTTTGTCCTATGAATTACAGGACAGTTCTGTCAATTTTTGGAGTTACTTTGTAAGTCGTAATTTATTTGGGTTAGTATTAAAAAAATAAAAATCACTGTGTTTCTTCTGTCACCTGTGTGGCAAGAACATGATGTCCTGGTGTGTTAGGGAAGAGAACTGCTGAGATTTTAATGCTGCTATGAGCACAGTGGCTTCTGCTGTATAGGAAAGGATGTACCAATGGTGTGTTCTGTGAAGAGATAAATAAACACTAAGATAAAATAGATGTGAGCAGTGTCTCACGTAGCTAAATACATACAGTCTAGTTCTGATCCAGAACCTCTTTGGTTTGTACTAGCCCTCTGCTTTAGCCATACAGTGTCTAACAGTGCCTAAAAGTGTAAGGGTAGCAGGGAAGCAAATTATATTATCCTGGGAAGTGCTCTGACACGTCTGCACAGTTCCTAGACTCAACCTGACATATGGCAATTTCAGCTACAAGTAGAGCACTACAAGCTTTGCCTTCAGCTGTGCATCTGGTATGTGAGTACACTGCAGTTCTTTCCTAGGGAGTTATTACATGCATATTATTTTAGTGTTCTAATTCAGTATGTCATGCAGAAGCTTTCAGGAGTGCTGATTTCCCCTAAGTTTTCTCTTAAAATACTTGACAAAAAACACATAAGCACTAGCTGCTTTCAGCTTTGCTTTGAAATGCTTAATGTTCTCTTACGCCCACTTTAAGGGGGTGGTAAAACTGTTTTGTTTTGTTTTTTCTGAAGAAGTTGCTATCTGCTAGTCTAATAACTAAATAATTTCACTCAGAGTTGAATTTTTTTTCAGTAAGCTTTATAGTAAAATCATCTCACTGCCTTCATTTGTGACAGTAGCAGTTAAGAAGTGTCTTTTTAAAGCAAAGTAGGTGCTAAATGTTTAATGCACTACTTTTAAAGGAAGAGCTTTTTTTAATTTTTTTTTTCTTTTCTCTCCAGAAATATCCTGAAAAGCTGTATTTTGAGGGCTTGGCAGAGCAAGTCAATCCCCCAGTTCAGATCCAGCCCCAGTACCTGCCAATTTATTTTGGAAATGTATGCCTGCGCTTTCTGCCAGTGTTTGACATTGTGATTCATAGATTTCTGGAATTGCTTCCAGTGTCCAAATCACTAGAAACTTTACTGGATCATCTGGGAGGTTTATACAAATTCCATGGTAAGGAGTGCATTCAAAAATAAGTATTCCTATTGCAATAGTACTATGCTCTTCATTCATAATTTTCATCTATTAGCACAGCAGTGTTTTAATCTTTTCCTGTTTTGTAAGCCCTGTGTATATTTCCACAGAGAATTACAATCCCTAGGTAGTGAATTTCAGCCTACTAACAGTGAACTTGCTTTTATTCAGGTAGCTCTTGCTAATTATTGCTTCCTTCACACCATTTCCTTTCACTTCCTTCTAGTAGTAAGTACTTGAACCTATGTCCTAACAAACTTGCTGTTAATAAGACTGAAAGAGCTAAAAAAGCAGTTCCTCCCTCTATCCTTATTTATGATTCAAATAAATTAATCTGTTTTTTGTTAACACTTTTCTAACTGCACTGTTATAACAAGTTTTTTATACGAGTCGTTGCTGAGTTACACTCGGACAACTTACAATATTCTTTCTTTACTCTGACTTTGTACATGGATTCTTCCTGCTTAATACTTTCTAGATGAAGAGATTAATTAGACAGTTTACTTACAAGTATATTACATTATCACTAAGATATGAACTATTAGCAGTACTTTCCAGTACATGTATGTATAAGACAAAAGAAAATCAGTGTTGTAGTGTACAGTGAAAAAAAAGACGAATCAATTCCTTACGTGCTGTCTTTTAATACATACAGCTAACTCTTCTAGGGCTTTTGACTTTAATTTTATGTTTGCAACCATAAATATAATGGTAATGGTAGAATTCTGGGGTTTTTTTCTTTGTTTTCCTTTTATTCTTTGCAGACCGTCCAGTGACTTACCTGTACAACACTCTTCACTACTATGAGACCCAGCTCAGGGAGCGCACAAACCTCAAGAGAAAACTTGTTCATGCCATAATTGGCTCTCTCAAAGATAATCGCCCACTGGGCTGGTGCCTGAGTGATACTTATCTCAAATGTGCTATGAATCCCCGAGAAGAAAACCCATGGATTCCTGATGATACTTACTACTGCAAGCTCATTGGAAGACTGGTAGACAATATCCTTCATAAAATTGGCGTGGAGTTAGCTCTGCTAGTGTCTTACAGTTGCATCAAAATAAGCTCAATTTCTGCCTATTCAGATATGAAATACAGATTGGAGTCTTTAGTTAACAGCGTGTATCAGTCTTAATTCTTTAGATTGCTTCAGTGTAGGTTTTTTTTTTTTTTATTAATCCAGATAGGGAATGAGCAGCCCTAGTGAAAACACATGGAAAGATGCTGACAAACAAGTACAGTGCAGCTGGATTAGTATTTCACTGTTTAATGCCTCACATATAAGTACAGATACTGATGTTTCTGCATTCCAAATTGAATTCTAATTGCCACAAAGAATCAGCTTGATACAAAGCGTGAGTGTTTCTAAAAGCTGTATAAAATGAGATTACTTCTTTCTAATGCCATTATCAATATTGCTAAAAAAATGTTGTAAGTTGTGTCACGTTTAAGATGGCATATAATTGGCTGTATCTAGTTGAAGACATGTACTTGTGTTGTTAGCAGCTGCAAAGAATCTGCTTTTTAGGAGGGAAAAGCTAGATATGGTGTTTTTAACAGAAACCTATATTGTCTTAATTGCTGCCTTTAATTAGTTTTTCCTGTTATGACTACAGCTATGTAGTACACTACTGCTATGGTGAAACTTGTGCCAGCTCTGTTCTAGAGTAGTGCTAATGGAATATCTCCGGTGTTGTCTTCTTTCTGTGGCAGCTTTATGGCAGGTTGACCAATTTTCTGGATATTATGAGTCTTCTTTCACTCCTCTTACAGAACTTGTCTTTCTTTTATGTGTTACTTAAAGTAGGAAGGAGGTTTATCAGGTCTCTCTATAGAAGCTAAAATTGTGTAAATAAAAATTATGCAAATTTTAACAGGGCATTTGGAGATCTTTTTTGTATGTAGCTCAAATGAGTTAGTCTTGATTGGAGGAGTGGATTATTTTCAGAGAGTAAGCAGGTGTTCATTTTGCATAAATTGTCACCTTAGAAGTCTGCTGGAAGATCTTATACTGATGCAAATTAATGGTTTCAGTTTATAATTTCTGTAGAAAATTCTTGTTATTTTCACTTTCCTGTCTTTGAAGCAGATGGTGAATGAGATGGTTGATGTTTTGTTCCACCTTAATCAGGGAAATTTATCCTCTGCATGACCTTGCGTGTGTAGTATATTTATAGCTATGTATTCAGTGACTGAGCAGCATTGCCTTATGCTAATAATTTTGTCCATATGTTATAATTCCATGAAGTGTGGTTGTTTTATTTGTTCAGTAACTTACCTTTCAGTTCAACATCATATGTGTGGTATACACATATATTTTTAAGCAGTGTGCTGCTTACACAAGTCTGTGTTGGGGCATCTTTTTTTCCTTAATCATTATCACCTATGGCAGGCAAATCACCCGGTCCATTCCCAAATTGTGACTGGAGATTCAACGAGTTTCCTAATCCAGCTGCACATGCTCTCCATGTTACCTGTGTTGAGCTCATGGCTCTGGCTGTGTCAGGGAAGGATGTAGGCAATGCACTGCTGAATGTTGTGCTGAAGAGGTATGTTGTTGGCTCTCTGGAACTCTTTTCTGCAAATTATAATACATAATTAAACATTGCTAAGGTAGTTGGTGATATTGATATTCTTAGGGTATTTTTTAATATATTTTTCTTTAAGTATAAATATCTCAAGTTTTATAAGTATTTGTAGAGGACAAAGAAGACTATAGGAATCAAGCAGACAAAGTGGGTTAGATTTCTGTGCTGTAGTGGATGATGTGTGCTACAGGAAGAGTTGATTCAGCACGATACCCTTAAAAGATAGAGGTAAGACCTTGCAAAGGCTGAGAACTTATCCAGTAGCACAGAGGCTGGAAGCAGTCTGTTCTTTCAGCTGTGCTGGGGGAAGGAGATTTCTACAGTTAATATCAAAGGGGTTTTGAATGCAGAGAAAGGGGCAGGAAACACTGGCAGGTCTCTGAATCCTTCTGATGCTAATGTAAAATCAGAGGTACTTTGGCACAGAGTGGTGTGCTGTGGCTGACCTTCTGTCATAAAGCATTAAGTTTGACCCATAGCTCAGCCACTCTGAAAAATGAAGTGAAAGAAAAAGAACCAATATTCTTGCAGTGATTCAGATGCCACCGTTGGGCAATGACAAGATGAAATGACTAATTTTCAGCCTTAATCATTTTAGTAATATCTTATTGTTAGCTGTTTGGGGCATGTGGAGGGAAAGAGTCAGTAAAGGCACAAACAACCTGTAAGCACTGAAGCCTATTTGTTAAGAAGAACAGTGTGGTAACAGCCTTTAAAGAAAACATGCTGCTAACCCAAAATAATGCCTGAACAAAGCTTTGCAAGGGAGATCACAGTGGCATTTAGACCACCTGGGGGCTCTCCTACATACCTGTATGTGTTCTTACAGTCTTTTCAACTTTTCAAATATTCTTTTCATAGGTACACCTTGTCTTTAGGTGCACCAGAAGCACAAATTGCAATTGTGAATTTCAAAGCTTTTGTTACCTTTTCTTTGTCTCCAGTCAGCCCCTGGTGCCAAGAGAGAATATCACAGCTTGGATGAATGCAATTGGACTAATTATCACAGCCTTACCCGTGAGTTTAATTATAATTGAAAAAAAAGTAAATCTCTTCTTCTATGTAAATTTTATCATCTTTATAGAGTGTACTGTACAAACATTAGAACCAACATCTGTAGATTCTGCAGAGAGCTGTAATTCAGAAGGCTGCTTGAATGTCTGAGAATGAATGTCTACTCCTCCAGCATGAAAAAATTAACCAGGTTTTCTCTTTTTTCTTTTTAAGTTTGGAGGATAGGATGAAAAGTAAATAATTCCTACTTAAAACCGTAGTTAAAAAGCCACGTGTAGTATTGAGAACCAGAGCTATGAACTGAGATCTAAAGGGGTTCTAATGTAAAATTAATTTTCCATTAATGTTGCATTTGCTCATCCTGCATATTTTAGCCATGAAAATGAGATGCGCCTGAGACTGCAAAAGCAAATGGGTGCAACATTAGAATGCATGGATCAACAGAAACTTTGATCTTCTGAATACAGTGTCTCTTGGTGACTGACAGGGATGCCTTGAATAAATTTCATGTTTCTTACCTGTTGTTTGTATTTGCAACAGTAACACTTCCTTGCAGCTTTGCTAACAATATGGTTCCTTTTCCTGAAAGAATGTCAACATGGATTTAATCCTTCCTGTCTTTGCAGTGCTTCTTCTTATTCTTCTTGATCCATATCCTTGCATCTTCATTCTTTGATTTTTGTACCTTTTATTGTTTCCTGTTTCTGTCTTGAATTTTTGGTTTGTTCGTGCCTGCACTCAGAAAATTCAGGAAAATCTCCATCTCCTTCCATTAAGGCTTTTTGCCTCTACTTATTTTGGAGACCTTTATATTAGCTAACTAAATAATTAAAGTTGTGAAATAGATCTTGATAATGCAACACCCTTGAGGGTGCCACATCTACTCTTGTGGATGCTTTCTGTATTTTGTTTCTTAATTTTCATGTTTTGTCTGACAGGGTTGTAAACTACCATGTAGTTGAAAGCATTTTAGAAATGCAATAGCAGTGGAAATTGTCGAGGAAGCATCGTCTTAGATGGTTTTCTTTTCAGAAGCAATTCTGACTTTCTGTTTTTTTCCAGGAGCCTTACTGGATTGTTCTCCATGACCGCATCGTGAGCGTTATCAACAGCCCTAGCTTGACCTCAGAGACAGAGTGGGTTGGTTACCCATTCCAGCTGTTTGACTTCACAGCATGTCACCAGTCTTACTCTGAGATGAGCTGTAGCTACACTTTGGCTTTGGCACATGCTGTCTGGCATCACTCTAGCATTGGCCAGCTTTCTCTCATTCCCAAGTAGGTGTCATGATTCTTGATGGTTTAAGTTTGTCTTTTAAATCCCATGCATACTGTTGATAATAAATCTGTACCTGTAGCACCTATACCAGTATATATGCAGAGAGGAACTCCAAAACTCACCATGTAGATCACAAGTTTATTTCTAGCTCCCTCTTCCACTCACATGACTTGTTATCCTTGGGCTTTGGGGTTTTGTCTAGAATGTGACTGCCTTTTTTACCTTGATCAGCTGCTATGCAGTTTTTCTTGAACCATTGATTGTAGCATAGTTCTCAAGTATCAACTGTATTCAATAAATATATCCTTAGTTCTAGTAAGTATCCTCTACTTCAAATTGAGATGCTTTGCTGACTGAAGGATGTGTGGTAAATGGTCCACTTAATCATTAAAGCAAGTTAAAAATACCACTGCTTTTAACAGTTGATCAGACTTTCCCCCAGTGCAGTGTCAATGAGAGAATTAAGACTTTGTTTACTATGTCTTAAAATATTGAACAAAAATGAAGATGGTATTAATGTATTCCTCTCAAGCCTTAAATCAAGGGTCAGGGTTCTGTTAAGATGTGGGAGAACAGCTCTTTTAACTCTTTTTAGTGTTCTGCTGAACTTAATTGTTGCCTGTTCCAGTCCAGTAATACTGTTTGGATATGTCTAGCACTTCACTAAAATGTTTCAAATATTAGATACTTCAAGCATGATTTAAGTGCTTTTCACAGCTACACTCTGTTTTCTAAAATGAAGGCCTAAATTTGTGAGACAGAATGTGATGTTTCAGGTAGAATTTAGGGTACAGAAAAGAAGGAGGAAAAAAACCAACTTCCAGTTGACGTTTTCCGTGTCATTAAATACTACAGGTTCCTCACAGAAGTGTTGATACCCATTGTGAAAACAGAATTCCAATTACTCTACGTTTACCACCTCGTTGGTCCTTTTCTACAGCGGTTCCAGCAGGAGAGGACACGATGCATGATAGAGGTAAATAGTAGCTCTTGATTTTTACTTCATACAGTATATATTATTTTAGCTTTACAATTATGTTATAGAATCTGATAGAAGTCTTTGGTAAGCATTCAAAATTAAATTCTATATAAATTAAACAGCATTTCCAAGGATGTGAATGGCTTAGTTGGTATTTAGCTGCCCAGTTGACGGAAACCTTGGTTCAGGATCAGCTTGGTTCAGGATAAAACTCCTGAACCTTTTATAAATAACAAAACAAAAGCACACACATGAAAAACAAACAAAAAACTCCAAATAAAACAAAGAAATACAACCCCTAAAACAGCAAGCAATACTTGTTTTGTTTGGCTCTCTGACTGCATGCAAAATACGTGTTAGACTTCCTGCCTGTTCTAAAACTTTCTTTGCAGGGGAGGGAAGTATGCAAGAGCTGAATTGTGAGGAATAGAGGAGCACAAGCTGTTGAATTCATATCAATGTGGATAAGGGCAGGGGAGAAGAGGATGAAGCTAGCTACTAGGCAGATGAGCTGAAAAATGGCAGGTAGCAGAGACAGTCTTCTAGAAGGAATTGTTTAACTTGGGAATCCAAAGTCTTTAAATGTCTGTGCTGTTGGTAAATATACATAAAGCCTGTATGTCAGGTATGGATCTTGCTTCCCTCTTAGAGTCTGACCAATACAATTTATGAATCTACCATCATTAATGATTGCTTTTACAGTTACTAATGTCTGTGCTGGGTTTTTTACTCTTAACCTTCTTAGGTTACCATTAGTTCCTGTGCTGCAGCTCTCCCCCAGCCCCAACCCCAGCCCCATTTTTTTCTAATATACTTAGTAGGACACATTGTTTTTTGAATAAGCTAAAACCTGTAGGGATGCATACACAATGGGAGAAGTGTTTTGTAACTTGTTTCCGGGTATACAATAAACACAGGAGACTGTAAGAAACTGTATCAAGGATCTGTTACAGAATTCTGTTACAGAATCACAGAATTACCTTTGTTGAAAAAGACCTTCAAGATCATGAGGTGAAATAATAATAAATAGTTGTATGGTGGTATTTCTGTATACTTTTTACATATTTCCTTCAGCTTTGCCCCTCAGTTACAGCCTTTTATGATTAAAAAATACATTTGTAATTCTTTAGAAATGCGTCTTATTTTTCTTCTTTTTTTATTTTTTTTTCTAATAAAGGTTTTTTTTGTGAACTGTTGCTCAAGTAAAAGTACTTGAGAGTAACAGAATGTTATTCAGCCATGGATGAGTATCATTTTGTAGTTTCCTGTGTAATACTATAAATAGCTTCTAAAGTATTGCTTTGACTGGTTTCTTCCTCTGACAGGAAAAAAAAAAAATCCTGCACCTGCATTCTCTGTATTGAACCGAAAATTTAAACAACAAATAGAACAACAAAATTTAAAAAGCTGTCCTCTTTCTGTGCTTCTCAGTATTCCTGTAGCACTCCTTTTTCTTTGTGAGGAGTTGATTTCAGTAAGAGGAAATTATATGGAGCTGCTACCTTCAGAGTAGGCAGCAACCACTGTGAGTCTTCAATGAGTAAGCATGAAATTCAGGTTTCATGTTGCTATCTTTAAATGGTCATAGGTGCACATATGTTTGCACACACTTCCTTAATAAGTATATTCAAACTCTGTAGTTGTAAATTCTTTGTAGAGAGTGTTTGAACCATTAAAATGCACTGTGTGCATTTGCTGAAAGACCTTGCTGGAGTCTGGACTGGGCAGGCTGAATGCAGTAAACTGTAATGTCTTCTCTACAGGAGATTCAAATCTTGTGCTGAACTTTTGCTAGTTACTTACTGGTGTCTACTTTGGCAAATTTTGTAGGCAGTTTCTCAAACCATGTTGCAGTCAATGATGTTAAAGCACTAATTATGTAGCATGTCCCAAAATACCATCATTGCACTCACTGGAAGTCAACTTGGGAAAATGGGATCATTGGTCAAAATGGGATGAGTTAGACCTTCCCATTTATCCGTGTAAGAAAGTAAGTAGTTAGGAATCACAGATACTTAAAAAGCAGCATACATTTATTACACTGTTTGACTCTGTTTCTACTTTAAAGCATTTTAAAACTTGTTTTCATTTGGGGTGCTATTTCTGTCTGTGGAAACAGATTGGAGTGGCCTTTTATGAAATGCTCCTGAATGCAGATCGGTACAGCTCACATCTCCACTACATGGATCCCATATGTGACTTCTTGTATCATATGAAGTACATGTTCACAGGTGACAGTGTGAAAGACCAAGTAAGTAAGCAGTAGATATTGTTCCTTTAATTAACTTTCTTCTCATACAGCAACTCAGTCTGTGTATGAATTACTTTCATACGTAGCAGTGCAACAAAATGCATAACAGTTGATTAGCCTCTATTTGCAAAATAGAAAATCAGTGCACTTCTACACATTTAAAAGCTTCAGATGCAGGAGACTATCTCAGATTTCAAGATACATTTCTTGTAGTCAGGAATTTAGGATACAGCTTGAGGGTATTTTAAGTACTATTTACTAAAGCAGTCACTAGAAATAAAGCTATTGGATATTTCATAGCTTTTCCTCAATTCAGTCTACATCTTTCAAGTTAATTTCCGATTCATTAATACAATTCAACATGTGACAAAAGCTACAGTGTACCCATGTTGAGTGAAAAATGGTTCAGTTAAGTTTGGTGCATAACACTATGCATGTTTGTGTCAGTTGTGTGAATTGTTTTCCAGAGCTTTGGTGTACAGGTGTTAGACGAGGGAGGGGTTTTTTTAAAGGTTTA
This sequence comes from Heliangelus exortis, assembly GCF_036169615.1. NCBI lineage: Eukaryota > Metazoa > Chordata > Aves > Apodiformes > Trochilidae > Heliangelus > Heliangelus exortis. Next base: position 59,897,992 of record NC_092424.1, read on the forward strand.
GTTTATCACAAGAGGTCCAAAAGTTAACAGGGTAAATAAATTATCAACATAAATATGATTATTTATGGTATCTCTTTCCTTTTTTCATTGGACTAACGTGATGTCTGTCTGCTTTTTTTAACAGGTTGAGAAGATAATTTGTAATTTAAGGCCAGCTTTGAAACTTCGGTTGCGCTTCATAACACACATCAGCAAAATGGAATCAGCTGCTGTTGCACAACAGCCTCTCAATAATGGGTCACCAGCACAGCAGCCCAGCCAAGTGCCTGTTAATGTTGCATTGCCAGTATCACAGTGAAATGATGTGTCTGGCTGGAGTTGGTGTGAAGGCTTTCTGCTGTTACTGATCAAGGTGAAACATCATCTGGTCTGAAATCTGGTGTGCTGCATAGAAGGAAGAAGAAGCACATACAGATTTCATCTTTTTTGTATAATAAAACTCTCCCAAATGTATGCATGCCAGTCTTCTTACCTATCTATGTTGGACACTAGATGAAGTGTATACTGCCTCTCTCTGAAAGCACTGAGTAAAGCTCTGCAAGCAATTACAGGGATTTCTGAAAAGTAGATCTTGCTCCCTGTCCTGATTTGAGTTGTCTGGATTTTTCCTTCCTTTCTGTCTGTGATGTGAAAGAACACTCAATGTATGTAGCCTGATAGAAAATGGCCTTTTTAAATATGAATTCTGCCTTGCTAAAAATTTCAATTTTCTTGTCCAAGAGAAGAATTTTAGTTCTTTTTGTCTTTTGGGTGGACAAGTTAAGCCCTTATACAGAAATGCTCCTATATAGAGTGCTTGCATTTGTTGCATTGACTTAATTATATCATCTTTCTAAAAGACTAAGAGTGGACCATTGAAAATATCTGTAAATTTTGTATGTACAGTTTATATTCAACAGATGAGCAATGGATGTGGTCTAGCATCAGCTACTAGATGGTTAGATTACTACCCAGAGGCTGTCTCTAATGAATCTATTTGAAGTCTGCATATTCAGTTCGAGCTGTGCTGGTTCATATTTTATCTTTCCTATTTGGGAAGTGGTGTAGTTTTATTAAGTCAACTACATGAATTTTATTAATATCTTATTTTAGATTTGTACAATATTCTACTTTAAATTTTGTGTACTGTGTTCAGCAAACTTTGATAACAGAATTGAATGTCTGTTTTGTAACTGCTCTTCTTGTTTGACAAACTTTTTAAATTAAAAATGAAACACTTTAAAAAGGCTGTACTAGTATTGTTAAGCTTATTTATTTACCATACCCATTACCTTAAAAATAGGGATTGACCATAGCAAGTACAGTTCCAGTTTTATAATAATGCCAGATTGAACCTGTTCCAAGTAGAGTCCAGATTAATGTCAGGTCTGATTTCTGTATCTCTGTAAAAATTTCAGTTATGAAAAGGAGTTGTTGATTCAATGGGTAGAAGGTGTTTTATCTGTTTCTAAAGGACAGCAAAGGTTGATTGCTGGAAACTCCTGTCATTTGTATTGTCCTTGGATCCTAAGTTCTGCCAAGTGTAATTTGAGGAACAGATCTTCAGATAATTTCTTCTTAACCTCTTCAATGAATTTGTAGTCTGATAGAAAAACATGCTTGCTCATTGTATGCTGTCTGTTTGTTTTAACAGATCTTGTATTCCATTTCTGAGTCAAGTGACTAATACTATTTGGCTCAATTTTGCTGTCAAGATGTTCATCTCTAGAAATCCAGTGGACCACGCTGTACAGGCCTCCTCCCCACAGCCTTTCTGGAGCAGATCTGAGAATCAAAATTCTGGTCGTGTGGTAGCAAATTTCTTTTGGCAGTGAAACTCTTTATCTTACTCTCTTCCTCAAGTTTTTGGAGCACATGAATAGAAGAGCCTGTAGAAAGGGCATGTTTCATGGCTATTCTGCATGCACGTTTGAACTGAGCTAGTGTGAACACCCCAGGCATCTTTCTGAGTTGTCTCATTCCGTATGGAAGCAGTTTTGGTGCTTGAGCCCTTTTAATATTTAAACCAGCACCTGTTTTCAGTCAGGGGGATTTCAGTGTCAAGGAAGTTGGGTAACTGATTTCAGAAGTAAATCATGAGAGCTTTTGGAATTCTTTAAAGCTTTAGGTGGGTTTTGTTTTGTGTTGGATTTTGTTTGGTTTTTTTCTCTCTCTCTTGGATCTGGAGTATTAAATTCCATAGTGTTGTGGCACGCAGCAGTGGTGTGCAGAAACAGCTCCCTCAGTCAGCTTTGTGACTTTGCAACACATGGAGTTATGTTAAGAAACTGACTGCAACACGCTGGCCTTGCTCTTTGTGGAGGTGATTTGCAGCAGCTGATCTGGCACTAGTGAATAATTGAAAAAGTTCTTTTTCTTTAGTACTAGACTACATTTTGCCTCTGTGACTTAAAGCTTAAATGCTGAATATATCCTATCATGGACACGATAGTACTGGGCTTCCCTCATGTCATTTGGCTTTTATAGGCAATATTTATAAGAAATAGTCTGTTATAATATGGCTGCCTTGAGTCAACAGATGGTTAGAAATAATTTGAATTCCCTCTCTAACCACCAGATGGAGGTTTCTTCAAAAAAATTGAATCTGACCTTCAGCTGATTGTACTTGTATAATGCAATGTCCTGGACACTCAGATCTTCCTTGAATCGACCAACATTTTCACAGAAGCCCTGTTACACTGTTGTCCTTAATGTTGAAAATATGCTTTGGTATTTCTCATTAATGAGTTGGTTGGGACTCCATAGAGCTATGGGATTTGCAAAATCTTCAGAACAAATATGAAGGGTTTTAATCTTCAAAAATTGTTGCAGGTTCTTTAAAAATCAAACAAACAAAAAAACAAAGAAATGAACCAAAACCCCCAATCACTTGATGCTTGCAACAGTTCCCAGAGTATCAACTCTGCATGTAGTTATAGTTGAGCTATAGTATGGCTCAAACTTATTTTTCTGGTTTAGGACCCAGAAACCTTTTGTGGAGAGGTTCCCATCCAACACCTCATATTTCTTCACTTACACAGTGGTCAGAGTGACAACACTGTGTTCCTGTACCCTTCCTTCTAATAATTTGAATTATAAAAAAGGTCTTTTTTCAAATTTTTCTTTCATATTCTCCCTTCTCTATGTCTGTTCTGTATTAAGCTCTTATGAATTGTATTGCTACTCAGGTCTTCTCCTTCACCTCATTAGTGTTCCACACAGAGACCACTCCATGCATTGGTGGTGTGCATTGGTGGCAGATTTAATAGGAGTGAGTTGTTTTAAGTAAGTGGTCCCTTCTAATCCTTTTCTTCTGAAATGTGAGGGAATCCTGTATGTGTCCTACTGAGAGGGATGAATGCAATGGATTCCTGTCAGTGATCAAAGGCAGAGGTTCTACAGTTCTTCCCTGACCCTGTTTTTGCACTGAATGAGTCCAGGCTGCGTTAAAGTTTTAACTTTCAATTAAAAGCTGAGGTGCCCCCAGACCTAATTGCCCCCACATCAGTGCTGCACAGGAAATTTTTTAAGCAAGTCAGATGCCTTTGAAGCAGAAGGTTGAGATGCTTGAAGGAGGAGGTTTAGATTAGATTTGATGTATAATTTCTTTACTGAGAGAGTAGTTAGGCATTGGAATGAGCTTCCCAGGGAGATGGTTAAATCACCATCCCTGGAAATACTTAAAAACCTTGTAGATGAAGCACTTCAGGACATGTTCCAGTGGGTGATACTGATACTAATAGGTGTATTTTATCTGGGGGAGGGGAGGGGTTGTTGACAGGTGGGTGCAGTGATCTTCGAGGTCTTTTCCAACTGTGACAGTTCTGGGATTCTCTGAGGGAGAAACTGAAGTAGTTTCAGTGCACAGGCACAGAGAAAAAACCAACGTTATTAAGTAGTTCCTAGGTATATAATTTCATCCACATCATGCAGGGTTCTGATCCTTTCATAGCTGTGTTCTATAAGTAAATAGAAAATCTGTTTCAGGTTTAAGATGCAACTCTAGAAATGAATTTTACTCATGAGAAGAGCTATGTAGACTAACCTGTGAAGCTTTGGACCAGAATTGTTTAATAGGTGAAGACTTGAGGGGATGAGATTTATGTTTGGAAAGTGAAAGCAAAAACTACTGATATGATAACAAATAACAGGTAGCAATAGGATTCAAGAAAGAAATTTGAAAAGAAAAAAAAAAAATTCACTGTAGTTAAACTACTGCTTTTCATTGAAGTTGCATCTGTAAACCCTGCCAGGGAACTTAAACACAGCTGTGGTGCTGTAAGCCCAAAAATGTGAAGTGATCCTCTTTCACTGGGGGCTGAGCAGGTCAGATCAGCCTGCACATCAACAAGAACCATTCTCACTGCCTCTCAGGTGCTATTTCTTTATGGCATGTGTGAATCAAGATTCATATATTTTAAATTTTTGTAAGCCCCACAAATCTGGATTTTGGACACCTCTGCCATCCTCCTGCTAGGACTTGATAAATTCAGAAAAACAAACAAGGAGAGGACGTAAAAGTGTCAATGAGTTCCATGACTCTGTTCCATCATTACAAGGAAATAACTGATAGCTACATGCAATGAAAAATGCAGCAGCCAGAGAACAGTTAACATTAAAAATTTTAAATTGCTGAAGTTCTACTGAAAGTTGTAGAAAATACAATTGGCATGCTCAGTGTGGAATGATAGCATAGCATTATATGTATGATTGCACTGGAGTTCAGAAATTCAGGGTTGATTTCTACTGCAGCTATAATGCAGGCAGCCCATAATGTATTAAATACTGTCAAAGGGTCCTGAATGAACCAGTGCCTGGCACTGAAGAACTTGGAACCTATAAATTAAGGTTTGCAGGAAGACAAAAATTGTACAGTTGAGAAAAATAATAATAGCATATTGGGTTTTCTTATTAGCATATCAGTTTTCCTGTGAGTGCTGCAGAAGCAGGATGCATGTGTGGTATCTTTTCTGCAAAATCTGGCATTTGGAGAAATAAGCCAAGAGGTGGGTGAGATGAAACATGGTTGAGGGACTGAATTGCTCCAAACACCAGACAAAATTCACTTCTAGTTTTCCTCTAATAACTTCTGTGTTAAGTTCAAAACAAGGACAACAAATGTCAGTCGTCAAAGGAACATTTATGAAAACTCCTTCCCCAGTAGAAAAAACGCTGTTGTTTTCCATATTTTCTGCAATGTCCTCTTTTTGCACAAAAGGAATGGACAGCCTTGAAGAAAGGCCACAGGCAGTGGCAGCTTCATCAGTCACAGCCTCACATGCTCTGAGCAAAAGTCTTTCTAGATAGGTCTGACAGAAGACAGAGATGCTGTTCACCTGTTCCTTTGAAAGAGGAGCTCCAGTTGTTCCAACTCGTGGCTTCAACTTGGCATTTGTTCTCGTGTTGCTTCACTGTTGGGGAACTGCACCGAGCAGGGCTGCTCCTTTCCCTTGGGTGATGAATTCTCACTTGTTTTCCTGGCAGAAAACAGCCTTCCCTCTCCTGCACAAAGGGTGAAGTCACTTCACGGAGGAAATTTGGTTTTCTTTCCACCCACAGGAAAAATCAAATGCACAAGCCCAGCAGCAGCAGGTGCTGCTTGCCTTCAGCTTGTCCTGGTTTCAGCTGGAGTAGAGTCAATTTTATTCCTAGTTGCTGCTATAATCATGTGGTTTGATTTAGGATGAGAATAACGTTGATAACAGCTGATGTTATGGTTGTTTCCTAGCAGTGCTCACACTAAATCAAGGACTTTCCAGCTTCTCATAGTGCCCTGCCAGTGAGGGGGCTGGCGGTGAGGCTGGGAGGACACACAGCCAGGAGAGCTGACCCAAACAGATCAAAGGGGTATTAGGTACCATGTGATGTCATGTGAGCCATAAAACTGGGGAGAGTTGCTCAGGGGGTTGTGGTGACTTCTTGGGGACTGACTGAGCACCGGTCAGTGGATGGTGAGCACTTGCATTGTGTGTCACTTCTTTTGTATATTCTTCAGTCATTATTATGATTTTCCCTTTTCTGTCCTATTAAATGGTCTGTATCTCAACTCAATGAGTTTTGCTTTTTTTTTTTTTTTTTAAAGATTTTCTCCCCCATTCCAAAGGGGAAGAGCAAGTGAAAAGCTGTAGCATTTAGCTGCTTGCCAGGTTAAACCACAACAGAGCCTCTCGGAAGATGCTAATTGTTAGTTAATGTTTTCTTGACTCATAATTTGCAGTCTTTCATATGACTGAAATGCTGCTCTAACAGTTTTTAAGAAATACATCTTTCCATGATGTACAATGCTAGGCAGCACCTCTGGGGCATCTTTGAAGGACAAAGCTCTCACAGAATGCATCCTGTCTTGTGTTGCTATTTATAATTTAGGTCAAATTTTTTTTCTTATTTTTTCTTTTTTTTTCTCTAACAGCTCCATTTTACTGTAGACAAAGGCACTTGCTTTAAAAGGATGGATAAGCCTTGATCAATAATAACTCTCTCACCCTTGCACTCTGACAAATATTTCAAATTCCCTTTGAGATTTCCACAGGGTTTTTTTGTTTTTTTTTTCTCAGCATTTCCTGAAGGCAGGCAGGATTTTCATGATTCCTCTCAGTGCATAGCCAGATTTCAGAGAATCATAGAATGTCAGGTTGGAAGGGACCTCAAGGATCATCTGGTCCAACCCTTCTAATATTATTGTTTGTATGAGATGTCTCAGCACCCTGTTGAGCTAAGACTTAAACTTTCCAAAGTGGGGGAATCCACCACTTCCCCTGGGAGACTGTTCCAATGTCTGACTGTCCTAATGGGTAAAGATTTCCCTCTGGACTTGGTGGTCTTAGAGGTCTTTTCCAACTGTGAAAATTCTGTGATTCCATGTGAAAACACAGATTTCCTCTGCAGAACCTCAGTGGCCTTGACTTCCACTGGATTTGGCCTCCCCCAGTCCTGAGCTCCTCACCCCTGTGAGCATGTGAAGCATCCAAGAGCTGAGCATGAGTATCACAAAAAGAAGTAACCAGTTGGTGAAGACATGGGACTTTTTGTCTTTAAAAGAGAAAAAATAATCAAGAAAATTATAAGCACATTTACTATAATTCATCCTTATTATTTTCAGAAGCACTTTGAAAAAGCCCTTGAGATTCCGGGAAATGCATTGAGCATATTTTCCATGTAGCTTTGCTGGAAATAATTTTTTTAGGCTTTTTATTTTTTCTGTCAGTCACCCTAACACATGAGTGTGGTTAGGATATGTGTCACCTGCAAAGGAATATCACAGTGTTATTTTCTTTTCCATAGTTTTCTGAGAGATGGGCTATCACATCAGCTGTGGCAATGGTCCAGCCTTCCAGTCTGCAAAGGCTTTTACTGAACTTGTTGACAGTATTTTCACCTCTCTCAAAAGCAGTTTGGGCCAGCAGTTCTCTTCAAAATGAGCACTCCAGCCAAACTGAAAATAACAGGGTGCTATAATTATATTCTCTTTTTCTCTTGGTGCATGGAATCAACACTCAAGAAGATGTCTCAATAATATTTCCAGCCAGTGTGCAAGCAAAACCTGCAGTACTGCAAGCTGTGAAACATGTTTTTACAAAGACATTCCTTGTCTGGGCCTTATTTACGCTAGAAACATATGTAATTGTGTGTAGTGTATCCAAGCTGTCACAACCAAGAATCTTTTTTGGTGTTGGATCCCAAAATACTGGTACAGCCCTTGGGATAATCCCTGCTCTAGACACCTTCCCAGTGTTTTGGTACATGCAAGTAAGCCTTAAAACAGAGGGGTAACTCAGACATGTTTGTTCAGGTCCTCTTTCAAGTACTGGTGAAGCCTGGGGGAACCTTGTGGTCACTTCACTAGGATTTGGATCTGGGATTTGGCCACTTTCTGGGACTGTCACACACACCCCAGCCACCAAATATCCCTGGGGAGGTTGTTGAGCAGCTCGATGCAAAGGACCAATGGTCTGAAGGTTTTAATGTGACACGAATGGTCCATTTCAGACTTTTCATATTTGCATCACATCAGCCCTGAGCATTTAACTTTGTGTGTGTACCTTACATTTCAGATGCAGATGTTGGAACACTTGGTGTTCAGCTGAGTTGAGAAAAATGCAGGCTGGATAGTTGCATGAATTTTGGATACAGACAGTGTTCTGGAGGTCGTGCAATGCTTCTGAAGTGGCATCCTCTGTCAGCCCTGTCTGAGTAAAGGAAGCCCTTCAAAATGGATGGGACACCATAAAAATCGAACTCCTGTGATGTGTCAGGAAGCTCTTTCTTCTGCTCCAGTAGATGACAAGGTGACAAAGCTTGTTTTAAAGAACATTTTCAACTTGCTTAATAAATTATAAAAGGCGGCTTGCAAATGGCATATTTCATTTGCAGTGACATAAATTCCAACCAGATTTTTCAGTACTGTGAAGAATTATATAAAGAGATTTATAGGTTTCCTTGGTGTCAGTTTTCTGTCTTTCTTCCTGAAATTAGACAAACTAAAAGACAGAAAAGTAGGACAGCATTATAAAAGCATTAGAATGAAACATTGTAGAGTGGGAGTATTTGAGAAATTAAAATGTAACATGCTGACAAATCACCAAGGAATGATGAGCTGGTGTCTGAGGTACAAGAAGGGACTGCAAGAACCTAGATTCATTCTTCTTTTCTGACAAACTTCCCAAGTGACCTTAGACCAAACTCTGAGATTCTCTGTGCCTTCACTGTCCATCAGTAAAACATGAACAATGAGGCTTCTCTACCTCCTGGTTGGGCCATGGAGACTGCAAAGTACTCATAGATAGATAGCAACAACCAGGGCTGTTATAGGCACAGGAAAATAACAGGAACAATAATGAACTGAACTTTCCTTCAAGCCTGGCACTGTCCACTTTGTTTTTTGCAGAGGTTTCCAAACTTGCTGTGCTCCGGTGCTGTCACCATCCTCAGCAGCTGCCCTGGTTTTCTTTGTGTTACAGAAAATTTACCATTGCTTGGTCAGCATCTGCAGGATCTGAAAAAATAACTTATGCAGCTCATACCAGACTTAGCACAGTTCAGGAATCTCAGGTGAAAAATGATTGTTAAGATGGGGGTGGGTTTTGTTTTCCACAGAGAAAGAAGGGTAGAAAGGAAGCTTCAGATAGAGACATAAACATTAAAGGGACAGAATCATATTATCATATTTATAATTTTTTTCCTTTCTTTTATTTTTTTTAATCAGCTATTTTATCTGAGTGGGTGACATCTGCTGAAGTCACTGCCCAGAGTCCTAGTATCACCCCATCATGAATACCACCCTCCCTGGACTCAGGTGGTGACAAGGAGCCTCCCTCAGCAAGAGGAGCAGAGCAATTACATTCATCCCTGTAGTAACTTAGCCAAGCCCCTCCATTTACAAGTGCCTGAAGGTATTAGTCCAGAAGAGAACTACAGATTTGTTTATAGCAGAGCTGGCATCAATCAGCCAGGCTTGTGTGCTGGAGTGGGGCAACTCCATAGGAGCCAATACCTGGTGTCCCTCACTAAGCTATTTCACCTCACACCAAGGTTTCTGTTCTTCTCCTTCCACATGTTGTGCCCAGGCATTTTTAGGCTCCTTTCACCTCTTCGTTTACTGAGTGGTGAAGCAACATCACAGCTGGAAATAAGGAAAGATTTGACTCTCATCATTTGCTCAGCTTCTATTTCAAGCTGGTTTTCCTGTAAACAGCATCCCTGTGGTGCTGCCAGTGAATAGGACAGACAAGGGAGTAGATATGAACTGTGAGCATGGGCAGGCTGTGACTTAGCACAGGCCCATGACCCCTGCCCAGCCTCTGGCATGGGGATGGTGTGAGGGTCCCCACTGCTGCTGAGCCAGGCACAACAGGACAGCATGGACAGCTGATTCTCTTTCAACAGGAAAACGCACTGCTATGGATAATAATAGTCCTTCTTGTTTTCTCATCTTAGATACATGATGTGGCAGAAGATATCATTGGGAAGTAATTCTAGACATGAACTTAAAGGGGTAGCAGGGATCACTCTTTAGGTTACACTGTCCCTGTTTCCCAAAGAAGGCTTTTTTTCTGGGCAGGTATTCCCAGCTGAGCCCTGGAAAAACAGAAATCAAACGTAGGCACTCAGTTTCACTCCTTCAGGTGCAAGGTGGGATGAGGGTCCTTCTCCTTTCCCTCTGCATTCCCTTCATCTCCCCACTGCCCCATACAGGGGTCAGGCTCTGAGCTGAACAGTGATCACTCTATCCTGGTCCTCAGGCAGCCAAGAACTGCCACTGCAGTGCACTTGATGCACTGAATTTTGGGATGCCCCTCAGTGCTGCCATCATGACCCTTGCCACTTTGAGAGGCCTCTTGAAAGGGTGCAAGGAGGGCAGGGCAAGATAGGGGTGCCTGTGCCCACCACCCCTAGCAACTCTCCTGAAATTTTCTCTCAGGAGCTTGATGCTCTGACAATCCAAATATATGACAGCCAGAATACAGCCCTGCCTGCTGTGGTCACAAGGAGAGGAGGCTTTTGTGGAATAAAATGAAAGCTAAGGTATTTCTCCAGCCCTTCTATGTCCCGGGAGTGCTGAAGGCAACACCCTACTGAGACATGGGGAAGCTGGGCTCTCACTCAGAATCATACAGAAATCCAGTTACCACAGCTTTATACAGTAATTTGCCTAACTTAATGCAGTACAGCTAATGTCATTGCTTTCAGCACTTCAGATTAACGTACTGAGTTTTTGCAGCCATAGCAGAATTGGAAGTGACAGTCCCATCAGTGACAGCAAACTTCAAACCCCGCAGGCAGCTTGAGCTCGTGCTTTTCCCACTTGCACACATGCACAAGCACAGTGGCTTGAAACACGTCACATGAAGAGGTAGGACTTCATTTCCCTAGTGGTTTTAAGTTGCCTTCTCACCTCACTGTTACCTCTTATTCAGGAGTAGGTATTGATGACAATTTGATGTGGCAGAAACTCTGCTGAAGAGAAACCTTGTCTCCTATCATGTTAGCTCTCCTCCTCTCCCTTTCATAACAAAGACACTTCCATTATTTTTCCTAACCTTCAGAAAAAGAGATAATATGCTGACCACAGCAGAGTGTTGCCAAAGTTACTGCTTCCAAATCAGCAGCTGTTTGTATCAACAGGCAGTGAAATTAAAAAAGGATTGGGTAGTGTCATGAAAACTTTATGTTCAGGAGTATGTGAAGGAGGACAGATAACACGCTTATGCTTTAGAAGTCCCAGTAGTCACACATAAAAATTTCACTCAGCTTTGTTATTCCTCTCAGTTTTCAAGTGAGATACTAAACTAGCTTTCAACTTCAATCAATGCTCATGCTAAATATAATCATTCTACACTGGACAAATTCTCTACATATTTAGTGTCTTTGTCTATTTTGTCTCCTCACGTACGAGGTCTAAAGTTAACTGGGACAGAAACTCTGTTTCTTGTAGCAGCTGTTCTCAGTAACCTACAAAACAGAGATTTAATTTACCACAGAGGATATTTTCAGCACATCATTAGGTGCTCTGAAGCCCCAGACCTTCAAAGGTGTATAAACCTGCAGATTCTGACATTTCCTGTTCCTTGAGATGTCTCTCACACAATGCCTCTCAAGAGATCTGCTCATCCTACTGGGGATGCTGTGAAATAGTCCTCTGCTGTACGTCTTTTTGGCTGAGATCTTTGAAACAAAAGCCATAAAACACGGTTTAGAAGAACACAATTTTATAACTTTCTGAGGATGGGGGACTAAAGGAAGGGCTTTATACTTGTGTTACAACCTTCATCATAATTTTAATGCTCCTACTTCTATAAAAAATAGTAACTTTCAAGAGAGCTTGATTTTCCCTAACTGAGAATACTTTAAAATAATGAAACTGGCTACATGCTCCACTTCAGGATACATCCTCTTTCAAAGTGTTTTGCCCTTGTCATATAAACTCTCAGCAGATTGTAAAGAGCAATTTAAGACTGTTTTGATTTTATGTATTCCAAAAATCACTCACCCAGTTGGGATGGAGCTGATTTTAGCAAAGCTTAAGTTCTGCAAGGTATTCAGTAATATGCAGAACTGAAAATTTGTGCATTAGAGTAAATGGCAGCATTAAAAAAAAGACAACACAACAGTAACAAAAGCAAGCCTGGAATTTGCTCAGCCATCCCAGTTACAAAGGAGGAAAATCAGGTGCACGTACTGAGCAGAAGTCAACTGGTGATACAAAGGCAAATCCTACACTGAAGAAAATAAAGTATATTGCATTCAAGACTTCATACTCATCAGTTGTTTTTCTTGGTTGTAGTCTAGCAATAAAGATCAGTGATGTTCCTTCATTATTTGTCAGCCAGAAAAAGACCATTATCATTTATTTCACTTCCTACCATGCTGCGGTAGCACAGCAGGGAATTCACAAGCACTTTGATTAGGACATAAAATCACAAGGAAATGAAAAAAAGAAAAGAAAAGCAGTAGGCAGCTCTTTGTAAGTGTGCTTTACAGTAAGCAGGAAGGAAGGTGAACTCCAGTATTTCCTCAGTGCCCAGAGACCTTCCCTTCAGTGGCTGGGGGTCAGGAGAGCAAGGTGAGCAGAGCAGAGTTCGCAGTGACTTGGGGATGCTGTGGGTTACTCTGGAGCTCACCTGAGCAATGTCTGGTCCTTAAATGATTCCTAAGGCCCAGTGGGCCATGTTAATTAGGCAGAAACATGTCTTCAGGTGAGAGAGGCAGAGGGATATGCAGTGACTACCAGTCTCCCCCCCCTAAAACAAGCTTGGTGAGATGGCACCAGGGGACCTGGGCTGAGGTAACCTCGGAGGCAGGCTGAAACCCTGTGTCACCCACGGTGGTGGGTGCAGGGCAGACAAATTTTCATTGCAGCAAGGGCAGAGGTGATGTTCACTGATGTCCCTGCGATCAGTGATGTGTGGAGTTGGTCGATGACCACACAGGACATTGCCTGGTCCTGCCCAGCAGCACAGCCACAGTGCCACGTTTAGCCTGGGATGTGTGACTCGAACCTGGCACATCTTCCCTGCAGCAAACCAGGGACTTTCCCCTTTTGCTTTAACAAATGCCATACAGCTTTATGAGGAGCTCTTTCCATTGCTACCTTACCTGTTTCTGCAAACATTTAAACTCCCTGTCAACAGAATTCCCTGTGGAAGGCAAATTACAGAAAAGTTTTGGAGGGCAGGAGAAACTTCTGGATTTTGAAGAACTTTTGATAACACGGCAGGTCACAAGACAGTGCCAGAATAGCAAAAGCCATCTCTAGAAGGGATTTTCTACACCAGAAGATGGACCAAAGTCAGAACTTTTGATGTAGTCTTCTATCAGGAAAAAAAAAATCTTAGAATTGAACTACTATTTAAATATTTCATACTTGTATTGAAATATTTTAATAATGGCACATTTAAGAGACAATATTTAATAATTCAATTTATGTAAATAAATTAATATATAAATACAAAATAATAATAAAATATATATTCTACAGTGTTGCTGTGCAGAATGGCAGTATGAATAAACATGTTTATATTTCATTATATTTCTTAATACATTAAGAGTGAACCTGTGAGAGCAAAGTGTTTTTCTGTGTTGTCTTTTCCAGGACTGCTGGAAACAGAAACTTAAATATGCTCCTGTCCTTCCTGTCTACTTCTATATCATATATACACATTTATATAGCCCTCAGTGCTACAGCATATTAGAATCTCAGAAATTCATATACAAGTGATTCGGTTGTGCTCATACTCTTTTCACTCACAACAAAGATCTGTAAAATGCCTCAACAGTTAAACAAAAAAAAAGAAAGAAAGAAAAAGAGACGTGAAAACCAAGTCTTTGTTTTAAAATGTCAAAATGCTTCATGTTATTACTGTTGGACTAGTATGGTTTGATGTTTCGTTCAAAACAACAGGTTTTTTTATAGAAAGGAAACAAAATTAGAAAAATAAATTGAAAGGAGTTTAATTACGCACAACATATTTTGTTTCAGCTGAATGAATCATCGAGTTGTTTAGGTTATTTTCATCCAAGAGGGTAATATTTGTTTTGGCTTAACTAAAGCTGTCTTCTTCCAAGAATGGGGGAGGATGGGGTAGCTCCTAGTGTTCACCTGCAAGCCTAAACTCCTGCCTTTACACTCCTGGTCCACCCTGCTGCCTCTCTGAATTATTTCAGAAAAGCTTGATTTTGGTTTCCTGGCCCTCTGGATCCTGATATTTCCCTGTGGTCCCTCTCTTAGCTTTGACTCTGCCATTCTTCCAATGAATTTTGTGTCTCTCCAGCACGTTCCCACAGCCCCTGCCTTTGACTAATAGACAACTGCAAATGTGGTATCTGTCCTTGGACTGAAGAGTTTATTTTAGCTCGTTTGTTTGCACAAAACTCATTCCTTAACAATGGCTTCTGTGCATTTCCCTGATCCAAGCAAGGTCAACCTCTCTTAAACTTGCCAGGAAGGTCATTTTAGCAGGCACCCTTCTCTGTGATGTAAGTTTTTTCAGTAAAGGAGGGTGGCTTTTGGCAAGGAGAAGCAGGATGACAAAAACACTGGTACAATTTCAGTTTTCAAAAAACTGTGAGTAGGAGACTGCCTTATTTTCATCCTTGAATAATTTAGATCCCAAATAGAGCAAATTATGTCAACAAGCAGCAACCTACTGAGTTAATTAGCTGTGAATTTTCTAGTTTGAATTTATCAGCAATCATACCATCATAAACCAAAGATGGGAATGAGACTTTTATGTTATTGTTTTAATACTCACAGCTTTTGTCTTAAATGAGAGAGGCTCCCTGCCTGCCTGCCTGACTGCACAACAGTCTTGTGGTGAAGAAAAGCTACGAGGTTTTAATGCTCCTTGGGAGGTGACAACAAATGCTTTGATGATGTCAACCCTGTTTGAGATGGAAAACCCAAACACTTCACACACACAGTTACAGAGGAGCAGAATTCCACCTATTTGTTCATAAGATTCAGATGACACTGGAGCTGTGAGTTTGAAAATGTGTAACATGCTAGGAAATAAAGCTTTAAGTGATGTAAATGCTCCTGTAAATATTGCATCTGAATAAAGAAAAAGGAATTGATGAGGAATGTGTCCCACACAATCTTCATAATGGCTCTTATTTCTAAATAGGTACTCTTAACTACTCGAAAGTCACACAATAATATATGACTTGTTTTGTTTCAGCCAGCATATATGCATTTTTAAAGATCACTCAAAAGGTTCTATGAGTTCAAGAAACTGCTCTGTCAACTAGACCCTCTATGTTGGTTTGTTTAGGGTTTTTTTTAATTTTGCAAGACTCAGTAAGACTGAAGGGTAGTTATGAAAGAGATTTTCCATGGAAGTTCAGGCAGAATTAAGTAATAAAAAGGGATTTACACTTTCTTACAAACAATAACTCTGTGTGCATAATTTTTTGCTCAGTGCCTTTGAGATTGGCGAGATCAGCTATAAATTGTCTTCTTTCCAGAAAAAAAAAATTTAATTCTCTAGTGCCTTCTGTTGAAAATGTCACAGAAGTTGAGACTTTTTATTGCATAAAATACTAAGGATCTCCTTCAATTGCTGGGTGGTAAGACTATTTCATGCTTTGTCAGTGGTGTGTATCTAAATGCCATCAAACCTGACAGGAAGACAATAGCTTCACTGTGAAAGTTCTTGTGCTACAGATTGGAGCAGGTAGATCTTTAAGATCCCTTCCAGCTCCAGCCATTCTATGATTCTATGATCACCTTTCTTTAAGGCACTAGATCAAAACTCAGAAGAGATAGTTTCCATTGTTAATGCTTTTTCTGAAGTTGTCATCTTGTCTCATAGCCCTTTGTTCTACAAGGATGGTGTTAAGGGGGATACTTTGAATGTTTGATGGGATCCTGTATAAAGATTAACTTCAACTTAAAATTGTAACTTGAGCTAACTGTCTCAACAAGTTCAAAGGAGTCCTCCTATAATCCTTCCTTGAACCTTCTACTCCAGGCCAAACAAAAATAATGAAAACAGAGAAATTCTAGTTGATGTGCTGATATTCTTCCTTCAGTGGAGAGCCTAAGGTACCTTTTTCATTCCTTCTAGGAGAAGCATTCAACAGTGTTGATCTATTTTCATTACATTTCTTTTACCTTTATATTAGTAAAAAAATTAAGCTTCTGTCTTCATCATTGTCAAGAGAAGTGTTCAGTAAATGCTCATCCTGATAACCAATGAAGTTCATAGGAGTCTCTCCACCAACTTCAATAGGAGATAGTGAAAGAAATGAAAAACATTATGTATTCTCCAGCCCAATGTCCTTACTCAGTCTGTCTCACTGCCTCAGCTTGGGGTCAAAAGGAGGAGGTTTTCATGTGAGAAGACATGTCAAGGAAGTGCAGCAGAGAGCATCCAAAATGCAGCAGAAGAGGGTAAAACCAAAAATAAAAACTGAAATGAGCAATGAGTAATGGGCAACATTCAGAATAGCAAATTTAGGGATCAGAGTAAACAAAGTCTGAAATTAATCCAGCCTGTTATAAGAAGCAGGATTTATTTTTCAAGCTAGATTTACTTTTCTTATTTCTGGCTTAATTTTAAAGGGTTCAGAAAATACAAGAAAAAGAAAGTACAACAGTTGGCATTTATACCTGGCTTGCATTGTGAGTTCACTGGGAATGCACTTCTCTGAAATTCTTGTGAATGCCTTGCAAAGTGAAAAAGATGTTGAGTGTATTTCTCAAATTGTTTTGCTTATGCCCCTCTCCCAGAGCAACAAGCAACTTGCTGTCTTTCCTCCCAACCAGCTCAGCTCTGGAGTTATAACTGAAATGATTCCTGCCCCAAACATCCCAAATGTGGTACACCTCAAAGAGCACAGCATGGAGTCTGGAGAACACCAGAGAAGTGCTATGACTACAATTTATTTGCATTTTCTCCTTAATGCTGAGTGTCTCTGTACTTTCAGCATTAGATGTGAGTCCCCTTTTGCACTCTGCTATCAGCAGTTTCTTGCCAATCCACCCACAGAAATAACAACAAGCAAATGGCAAAAGTTCCATCATCTCTTCACTGGTTCATGTTTCTGTTTCATGTCCTCTCTCTGCCTTGGCAGTAAGACAAGGTGTCAGTAGCTGCCCCTTGTCCCCACCACATTCTGCCAGAGGAGGAAAACTTCAAAATTGACAGGTTGGTTATCCAGGCCTCTTGCAATAGGAACCAACATTCTTCTCATCTTTACAAAAATATAAATTATTATTAAAATGGCTACCTAAACTGTAGTAAAAGACTGAGAGCATCAAGATCAGGATCCCTAGTTCCAGCCATAAAATTCTGACTGTATTGATATGTAAATGGATAATTCCTCAAAAATTTCTACCCTATTTTTGCATGTCCTATATAATCTTTAGATAAATTATTCAACTGAGAACTTTTTCTTCTCCCTTTACAGAGGGTTAGACTCTTTTCCAACTGTGCAACTCTTCCCCTAAGCAGATAAGAAGAAAATGCAGAAGAATTTATTATTTATGGAGAACAAGTATTAATAGTTCATGATGAATCTGGTGTGGTTGTTGCAACAGAAAGGTACCTGGGTGAAACAGCTACCTTACAACAGACCTTTTGTTGTCAATGCTTTTGCTTCTGAATGTTCACTGTGTCAATTATAATCGATGGGAGATGAGGAAGTTGGTTTCCTTTTTACACCAGCAGTGACTGCTAAAGCACTGATTAACAAAAAGCAATGGCATCATTACTGATTGAGTCATTAGCATCCTCAGAGAAAAAGCATTAATGAGAAGGGAAAAAACCCAATTGCTTAGAAAGAAGTGTAAAGCACATGATGGAGTATTTTAATTTGTTCAAAAATAGCTTCTGCTCCCCTGCTCCTATCATTAAAGTTTTATTAATTTAGGATGAGAACAGATGACAGCATGAAGCTTTGCGTGTCTGCATCAGTTTGTGCACAGCTCATAACTGATGAGAGACCCCAGTGAATCACAAGCTCCGTGTCCACTTTCAGTGGGAGAGGTTCCTTCCCATTACAGGCAGTGGGAGAAACGAGCACCAACCCTCTCTGTATTGCTGCCTACTTCCATGTCAGCTTTTTACAGCAAGCCCATATGGACAATGAGCAGATCTGACAAGTCTGACTGTTTAATCATGTTCAGTATTATTTATTATAAACTGTGTCCAGTTCTGGGCCCCTCAGTTCAGGAAGGAGATTGAGGTCCTGGAGCAGGTCCAAAGGAGGGCAACCAGGCTGGTGAAGGGACTCGAGCACAGATCCTATGAGGAGAGGCTGAGGGAGCTGGGGGTGTTCAGCCTGAAGAAGAGGAGGCTCAGAGGAGACCTCATCACTCTCTACAACTCCCTGAAAGGAGGGGGTAGCCAGGGGGGGTTGGTCTCTTTTCCCAGGCAACCCTCAGCAAGATAAGAGGGCACGGTCTCAAGCTGTGCCAGGGGAGGTTTAGGTTGGATATTAGAAAGAATTAAAGAATTTCTTTACCGAGAGGGTGATCAGACATTGGAATGGGCTGCCCAGGGAAGTGGTGGATTCTCCATCCCTGGAGATATTTAAAAAGAGACTGGATGTGGCACTCAGTGCCATGGGCTGGGAACTGCAGCAGTAGTGGATCAAGGGTTGGACTTGATGATCTCAGAGGTCCCTTCCAACCCAGCCAATTCTATGATTCTATGATTCTATGATTTTCTATGGGCTCCTAACAAAAGTCAAGATTTAACAGGCAAAAGAGGCAAAATCCTGCCCGAAACCTCTGCATGTCAATAGGAAATCCCAAAAGTCTGGATTGACATCCCGAGGTGCTCTACTGAAGCATTGCACAGTAGTTCAGAAATGCAGATTTTTGTGGTTAATACCTCTAGGCATATTTAAAATATATAAAGCATGATCTTGTCTAGATTACCCACTTGTATTGGTGGAGACTGAAAATTACTTCTGTCTTCAACATAGCCTGAGAGGGATCATAACAGTAAGTGAGTGAAGACTGGAGGCCCATCCCTGCCAGGTCTTAGTCTCTCAAATCACAGAACAATTTAGGTGTGAATGGATTTCTCAAGGTCCCATTTACTCTGACCTTCTGCTCAGAGCAGGTCTAATCAGATCACCTTTTTCTGGGCTGTGTCCAATCAGGTTGCTCAAAATTCCTGCATGTTAACTACCATGTGAGTCCACGTGTGTTGAAATCTCAGCAGTGAGGATGTATTATAAAAACTTTTGAGGATGCAACACAAAACAAAATTGATAAAAAAAAAAAAAAAGGGAAGACCAACAGAATAGCTGGAGGCTTGCATCTGTGGAACTGACTCAGTATTTTGTGTTCTCTTTACTAAAAAACAGATGGATCCAAACAGTTGGACAGCCCAACTATTTTCTCATGGTCTTCAATATAAATATATTTTTTCTCAGGATCGTGTTCCATTTTAATACTTTAATAGCAGTTTCAGGATGCTTTTCAGGCGACTAAATGCAGAGGTATTTCTAGGGCCTGTGAGGACTTGTTTATTGAAGGCAGTAGAACAACATGGCAAATAGGATTCACATGGACTACCCAGGTACTACACAGAAACCAAGCATCACCTCAGCCCTTCAGTGGCTGCTCCATGTGAATAGAGCAGCATCTGGGAGACCTTCAGGCTTCACTGATGTATTCACTCAGGGTCTTCTTCCTGGTACTAGCATTACAATTACATTTTAAGTAGTTAAGTATTGTGAAGGAGATTGGACCAGATGAACCCCAACATTTTTTTGTTCTGTGACTCTAAATTTTGAGATATTTCCCTAATCTCCAATTGAGTTTTCTTCCAATTAAACATGGAAAGGCTTGATAATTCAAGGATGTGGAAGGAATATTTTAGGTCAAATTCCTCTTGAAGTTCTCACTGGCTTTCATATCTGATCCAATATCCAGATCCACTTTTTTGGAAAGCAGCAGTATCATACTTTGAGAACAGCTCTCTGTAAGCACTCAAATCAGTGGAGATGGACACCTGAAAGTGTTATTGGGAAGCAGGACTCTCAGGTGAGCCCTCTGTTAAGTGGTTAATCAGTAAATAGGACAGGATCCCAGCTGTGCCATCACTTTCATTTGCCAAATTTGACAGGGTGATGGGCTTTCTGTACCAGCCCCAGCACAGCCCACAGCAGGGAAGGGAAACTCATGAAAAGAGGGCTTTGTGGGACTTAAATGCCACAAGCAGGAATGCAAGAAGCTTGTTTTAGAAAGCACCAAGGCCAGGTATGTGAGGTATTTGATGCTAAAAGTGTTGAAGAGCATATGCATTTTGGAAACAAGTAGGTAGCTAAATCTATCCGTAAAGTCAGTTTTCTTTTTTGGAATGGTCCCTCTCTTTTACATAAATTAATAGATAAATAAACAGAATATTTTTCTTAAATTGCTCTGCATAATACCTTGGGCTCCAAGAGGAGAAAAGAATACTTGTGTAATTTTAGTTGAATCATAGTTAAAATCCATTAATCATTTAATTGCATGCTTGTCTTTTAAACTGATGAATATTTTCCAACATGCTGTCATATAAGACTTTTTTTATATATTTGATGTAAGAAAAAAACCTTAGGTACTAAAAGCAGTTATTCTAGAGAGGGAAAGAGAAAGAAAAAAGAAAAGGACCTAGTTCAAAGAGATTATAGTTTTTTCCGAAAGTGTGGCAGACTTCTGGTTACTGTGAACCCTGGAAACCCTCTGCATTTGCACATCAGCTTTGTAAACAGAAGCTCTGCTGTTCTCTTTGTTCAGAAAGGTTTAGTTCAGGATTAGCAAGCTGATAAAATATTTTGCTATAAATTTTTATAAGAATCTATGATGGGTCACATCACTGTGTTGTCATGGTGATGAGAAGTGCAGATGTCAAATGCAAACTAGAAAGTGGTATATATGATGGTTTGATATTGAAAAAAGATTTTAATAAAGCAGCTTTCATGGGGCTCAGATGTTCTTTCTTCCAGCAAATCACTCAGACTTCAGTAGCTGGAAGCCCTGTCCAGAAACCACCACACCCAATTCCCCTCTGGATGTTGGTTTTCATGGATTGTGGACACTGCCATTAGGAAGGTATTGATGTGAGACAAATGGATGAGTTCTCTATTTGCACAGAGACAAATCCCTCCTATAGGCTGAGGCTCTACATAATGCTTGCTGCTGAAATGTATTTAAAGATTAAATTAGAATTGAAATTCTAATTTACTTAACCCAAGTATAGAGTAAAAATAAAAAGCAGCATTTTCACTACTGAAGGCAGTAGTGCCTAAATAATTTTGAAAGACCTACCATCTTCAAGGTTTTCCAGAGTTTCCAGGTCCAGTGTTCTGTGACTGAGAATACAGTTGATCAAGTAGCAGTTCAAACCAGTGCATTCTGTATACAGACATTTCATTCCCACAACAATGATGCTATTTTACATAAACCAAGTAAAATTCTTCTTTTGTTGTTGCATTTAAAAAAACATGACAGCCTTTGAGCATGGAAGAAACAGAGGGAGCATGTATTTCTCAGTTGAAATCTCAGAGAAAAAAATACTGTAGTTGAAAAACTATATGAACCAGAGGCACATGTTTTCCAAGTGCCTGTTAACATCTACAGCTGTGAAAAAACAGGTGGACTGAGTCTTCCCAGAAGCCCATGGAGATACCCACAGGGGGAGTCCAGAACCATCCAGGCTGATGTTTGGGCAGAAACCCAGTGACTGAAAAGAATCTGATCGGTCAGGAGCACCAAAAAGAACTGAAAAGGATTCTAGAGGTCAGATTCAATAAGTGGAAATCTTATACATTTATTCAAGTGTGTTGGTCTCCATATTACTTCCAGACAAGTAGAAATCTGACTCATTTCCAAGATATAAAAAAATCATTTGATAGAACAGCAAAGGGAGTTTTTAAAAAGTAACTTGACTCTAAGTGCTCTGAGGACATTATTAAAAATGTAGTTACCTGACAATCTGAATGAACTTCTCTGTATAAACCAGATTGTGTTGCTTCATCCAACTACTCCCTTTAGTAGTATGATTATTTACTAGCCCTTTCAGATGACATTTGGTCAAAAGTCTTCAGTGCAAAAATTATTACAGGGATTTCAATTTAAATCCTTTCACCATGTAGGGGACAGTAGTGAAGTACAATTATTCATCAGCTGTTGGGTGATGCTCAAGCTCCCAGAATGAAGGGAAACCTTCAGCTAGGAGAATGTAAGTGCATTACAGCAGTGATGTGATGTGCCCTCAGTTCTCCATCACTGTCACAGCTGCTACCATAATTACCATCATTATTCCATCAGGAGCTACTGCTCCTGATATTGAAGAAAAGAGAGAATGTGTGGCTGATCATTGGTGATGCTTTAGCTGTAGAGACTTGTTCTGAGGTCACAAGTTCATTTACAGCTCTGATATTTCTGCTGCTGTGTGAAATTGTTATTCAGTCACTCATATCTTTTAATGGTTTATGTGTGAAAGACATGGTGCCCAAAGCGTGTTCTGAAGTGGATTTTTGCATCCATATTTTAGGATTCAGTGCCTTTGTCAGAGGGATTATTAGAAATTCAAACAAAGATGTGCTAGGCACCACACTCTGGAAGGTGGAAGAGACTTTCAACGATTTCAGTAAAAATTTAAAGCAGCAAATACTTCAGCTTCTTGAAACCTCTTGTTCTCAAGCAACAGTTTGAGCTTTGCTCTCAGTGCAAACATAAGCAGAAGAAATCAATACTTTAAGCAAATGCTGTACATTGAATAATAGCACCCAGCTCACTCATAATAAGTTTCATGAATAATCAAGATAGATCTGCAATACACTGTAATAACTGCATTAGAAAACAGATTAAGGTCAGGCTCCTGGATAACTATTTTCAACTTCCTTTGTAAGCTATGCTAACTAGACCACTGGTTATTCATGTTGCTTTTTGGTGGACTTTCTCCCATTGCTCAGTGGCTTTCCCAAAGTACCAAAACTGGACTTGGTTCTGGAGTTGGGTCTTACCACTACTGAATTAATCAAAGGCATTATGTATCCCTATAGTGCAATAAATACTCCCTTTTTTACATTCTGGGCTTTGGTTCCTTTATTTTTTTTTCCTAAGGATGATGATTACTTTTTAATTTGCAGTCACACTGTGATCAGCTCTAGAACATTGTGTTCTCTGCAGGGCAGCTGCTAACCAATGTCCCTTACTCTGTACTTGGGCAGTTGCTTTCTTGGGTAGATTTTTTTTCACTTCTTAAATTGCTTTTAAATTTGCTTTTCTAAAATGTATCTCCAGTTTGTAGTGTTCATTTCTGTTCTTCTCTTGCACTTCAGTGTGTTTCAATTCTCCCTGTGCTGGAGTTGTTGCTCCTATCTCACCATGCAATCAGGAGCTTTATTCACCTGCAATTTCCTCTGAGTGTGGAGAACACAGGGGCATCTTGAAAGTATCTGGAAAACTACAAAATACAGAATTTGCAGACGAGAGGTCTGCTTAGCTTCCAACAAGTAAAAAAGTTGTTGCAGATACCAACATAGAGAGGTCAGCTTCAATAAAACAAAGTTAATCCTTTCCCATACAGTAGAAACCAGGATACCACAACTCACCATTCTCTGAGTGAAACCACCAAGGCACTGGGACTTTACCTCTCCCAGGTGGGACTGAGCTACTTGCCAACTCTCAGAGCAAGTTCTGGGTGTTATTTCTATCCATGAGCTTCACCAGTAATTCCAAGAAGAGTTTAATGAGGTGAAGGAAATTGTCAAAGGTAATGGGACTCAGAGGCTTTTCCAAAGGAAGAATACAGTGCCCTCCCAGGAGTCCATCATCTATAGAGCCAGAGACAGATGTATCTCTTTGGGTGTAAACTCTCCTCAACACCTCAGAGATGCTTGGCCCATCTGCAAAGAGAAGGCTGCATTGCCACAGGGTTTTCCTCTTCTCCTGTGTTGATCATGCCCCGTCTGTCAGCATTTTCACTGATACGTTGGTGTCCTCTCAACCCTTAGAAGTTATATGTCTCTTTTGGTCCTGGAATTACCCTTGTTTAGTGTATTTTGTCCTGGCCTGGTAAGAGCCAGTTATGGTAATCTTAAAACCTTTGTTTACCCTTGACTACATTTCCTTATTCTTTTTCCTTCTTTTCTTCTTTACCTTTTCACAGCCCCTGTGGACTCAGTCCTAGGCATCCAGCCAGGCAATGGTGCAAAATTAGGGAAGAAAATAGAACCAGAAGCACATTCAGACAAAAAATACTACAGAACTGCCAATCTGACACCCACCATTTGCCACTTCTCTGACTACTGAGAGTTTGTAAAGCATTAAGAGTTTTATAAAGCAGGAAGAGTTTGAAGCTTTGGGGATTTGGCAAGCAAAGAGAACTGTAGCGGAGCCTGAGAAAATGAAGGTCACTGAAGAACTTCCAGAAGAAGGGAAGTTGAGACAATTAACATTGTCTACTTCTGCACTTAGCTTCCAGAAATACCTCTTGATCTTTCTCTGAGGCTACAGCAGGATTTGCTGGGTCTGCACCTGCACCACCCAGAGAATTTTGTGGCAGTCCCACGAGCCCAGTCTATTCCAGAGTGAAATCTCATGACCCAGAACTCTCCAGGCTGTGGTTCAGTGGCTTGTATCTACTACTGCTCCCTGGAGATCAACATGGAAGAAACTGCAGTCTGGTATTCAATGTTTCTAACAAAGGTTAAATATGCACTGCCATGAAAGCTAAGCAAAGAGCCTCAGAGGTGGAAAATCATAGGTTATACATTCTTTTGCCTCTATATTTTCTTACTGAAAAAAACCCCATAACCAAGCTCCAAACCCTTCTCTTTGTTGTCCCATGACTGGAGGGGTGTTTACCTCTGCATCATGACCGTCACACCATAAAGATCACTTCATTTCCCTCTGATGAGCTCAGAGGGATGCTTCATACTTTCAAAAATCAAGTGGGATGTGCAAAGCTGAGAGCCAGAGAGACCAGGTGGAAGCAGTGCCCAAAGGCACCTACGATTGCTGAATTTTGATGTGTCCAAAGATCTTGCAGACAATGTGCCCAGCTGTAGAGATTAATTGTGTTGATCTGATCTACAGAAAAATGAGACATTAGAGCCATGGGAAGCAGAAGCAGTTTGAAAGTGAGGACGGGGTTTGAGCATCACTTCAGAGAGCTTGCCCACACAAGCATTTTTTCTAGTAGTCAGTGCATATTTGTTGTCACCTTAACAGCAGAGTTGCTGTGTGTGGGATGGTCTGTAGAAATGTGTGTTATGCAGAGGGACGAACAGCTAATTGCAGTTAGACAGCCTTGAAGAAGGTTCCTTGTCTGACAGAAGTCAATAGTTTCTCATATGTATTGTGGTCTGCATTGATTTCAACAAAAAGAATAGAAATGATTAATGATTGTTTTTTTTTTTCTTTCCTTTCAAAATGAGTTTTTGTTACAGTTTTTAAAATGTTGTCTACTTGGTAGACAAAATAAAATGGAGCACTCTGGTCAGAGTTAAGCTCTGATTTTGCAGAAATCTTAGTGAAACAGGAAATCCATTTACTATCCATTGAACTGATGAGCTAACCAAGCTTTGTTCCTGGTTTGTCTTAGCCTGATATGTTCCTGTGCTTTTTGAAAAAATGTAAGGAATTTAATTTCTGAAAGGTAGAACTTTGGTGCTATCCTACTGTTTGTCTTGTATTTGCAAAACTAACAAAACCATTTAATTTTTTTAATTCTTTAGTATAATTTTAAAATTACCTTCCAGGAAAAGAGGAAAAATAATGTTATTATGCCATGTATTGATTCTGTTTGCATAATAGCAAGAGGGAATCAGAAGTCACAATGTAATTTTGGTAAAATATTTAGGGAAGTACCAGAAGCTAAGGAAGCATGGAGATGAGGCTTTCAATGTGGTAATTGTTGTCTTTGATTCTGGAGAGTGGCATTTACAACTACGATAGTACTACATGCAGGACAAATTTTTAAACTAAATTACTGCATCTCTGGCTCAAGATCTGTTGTTCCTTTTTCCCAGAACTGATAAAGCTGTGCTTGGTGAGTGGGCTAGGGCTTAGAAGTGAGCTTTCAGGAAGGTTAGATCTTTCAGAAATGGAATCAAGACAGTGGGATATCTTTCAGATGCCTTGACAGGTACAAATTTGTCAGAAGATATGATGGTGTGTACATGGAGTGTGTCCTGAGAGAAGAACTGAATTTTCAGAGTGCCTTCCCATTTTCCTTTGTAGCTCTTCTTTTCCCTTTGAATCTATTTTAGGAGCCTCAGTGCACAGTTCCCACGCTGTAACAGCAAAGGAGTCTTTATGTGGTGTGGGCTAGAACAGACTGCAGTGTAGGAGGATGGTGGATTACTGTAGCTTCACATTACAAGAAAATCTAGCAAGTGCTTTAAAAAGCCAACATAAGAAATAACATCAATAAGATCATGATGAAAAAAAAGTCTATAAATATAAAGCTGAGGCTTATTTTATTCTAAGAACTTATCTAAGTGAAGAGAAAAGGCCTGGGAATTGAGGGAAGAGAACAATATTAAAATAAAGGAAAAGAAGGTCAAGACAAATGAGTGATTTCTCAGCTAGCTCACAATCTCATACATTAATAAGATCATTGATTAATCTTTAACTAAATCCTCTTTTGCCTTTGTTTTTATTTCAAACTATTTTAAAAGTTTAATGAATGAGGTTAGCTAGATTAACATGTAGTTAGCAGACAGCAGGGCAAAGAAAGGATTCAGACATTATTTATGGCTTTGATGAATTTCAGAGTTCTAGTAAGGCCTTAGAGGTTTGAGAGGGATATAATCCTTTCTTCTCCCAGATATGATCCAGCCAATTGTTAATGCAGCTTGAGTAACTTCCCCAATGAGCCATAACTCCCCAGTAACTGCTGGCTTGTCAGTGAATGAGCAACCTCTACTGAAAGTATAAACAAAACCTGCCTTTATTATTCAGTAGATGGTGCTCTTCCCTTCTCATGAAGTTACTTACAGTGCCATGCTTCAGAAGTGATTCAAGTCTACAGTTCTTATACTCTTGAGCCACCACTGCTTGCCAACGTTTGAATGTGTGACCAGGCCAAGTAGGGTTTTATCTTGTTTATTCCATTTATCTAAAATGCCCCACCTTCTCACTTGATAAGATCTAGTTAATAATATGTGAGGTTTGGGTCTACTAGTATTTTGCTGTCAGTCCCCAGAAAAGAACCATATATGTTTCTCCCAGTATATGTATTGTGCATGGGCTTGGTATCTTGCCATAAGTGGAGTTCCTGGTTTCCCATTGGGATGCAGTGCTGTCCTGAAATGTCTCTCCCACTGAGGCAGTCATACAGACTTTCCTCAGCCAAATGCCTCTACAGGACCTACATCTACATTGGTGGACTCCAAAGAGTCCAAAAGGGTGAGTGCCCATTTCCTAACACACAACTTGACTGAACCTACTCCTGACCTGGGATGAAGCAAAAACTGGGCATCCACCCAGCCATCCTGCATCTTGGACCCTCTCAGAGGAAAAGCTAAAAGTTCCCACCAAGTCCTTGATTTAGGTTTTGCAGAAAAGCTGCAAGCATGCAAGAACATGCACGTCCTGCTCAGTCTGGAGATAACTTGAGGGCTGACGTTTAAGAAGTCAGAAAAGTTGCAATAAAACCACCAAGCTGGAAAATTAAGCTCAAGGATCAAGATGTGACTGATATTGCTTCCCAGTAGCACCTGGTGGACAGGATGAATTTCTAGAAGTGTTTTTTGAAAAGACAGACATATATTTTTACTGGAAGGAAAAGTTACTTGTTATATTCTTTTAATTTTGGACCTTTTGGAATACCCTATTTAATTTTGGAACACACTTTTGGGCACAAAAAGGAGAAGATGACTGGGGAAAACCATCATGGATTTACCAATGATAAATCATGCCTGAGCAACCTGATTGCCATGCAGATGAGACAAGAGCAGTGAATGACATTCACATTGACCATAGCAAGGCTTTCAACTGTGTCTCCCACAGCAGCCTTGTATCCAAGTTAGGTTATAAATGTCTGGACAGACAGACATCTAACTGATTAAAAAAGTAGTTGGCTGATTGTATGTAAATGGTAGGAGGCAACAAGTTACATTTTAGTTAGAGGAAGGTTACGAGGGGGGAATTGCAAAGTTCTATCCTTGGACCTGTCAGAGGGACCTTGAGAGGCTTGAGAAGTGGGATTATGCAAACTACATGAAATTCAACAAGGCCAAGTGCTGGATTCTGCACCCTCATCAGGAGAATCCCAAACACAAGTACAGGTTGCATGGACATTGGACCAAAAACAGCCCTAAGGAGAGGCTCTTAGGGGTGATGGTTGATGAGATCAACATGAGCCAGCACTGTGCACTTGCATGTTGCGGCGAGCCTTTCTCTTACGGGGGCA
Organism: Heliangelus exortis; assembly: GCF_036169615.1. NCBI lineage: Eukaryota > Metazoa > Chordata > Aves > Apodiformes > Trochilidae > Heliangelus > Heliangelus exortis. The sequence goes on from NC_092424.1 coordinate 59,926,332, forward strand.
CGGCTCTTCTTCAGGAGCTCTCTTGTCGTCCCTCTCCTCAGGCATCTTCATCTCTTGTCTGCTTCTGACTGACTGACTCTGCTTCTGGGAGCATGCCTTTTATCTTGCCCTTCAGCCCCACCCATTTCCGGCTGGGGCAGGCCCTAATTAGTGGGCACACCTGGGCTTAAGCTCCCAGTTCATTATTGGCAACACCTGAGGACTTGTGGTTCTCTTCTACATTTCCCCCCTTTTTGTTGTTTGTTGAAAAAATAACCTTTTTTTTCTTTTCAATAATTTACAACATTTCATTTTCAAACATTTCAATAATTTAAACATTTCATTATTTTTCTATTTTTAACATTTCATTTTAACATTTCATTTTCAATAATTTAACATTAAACATTTCATTATTTTTCAACATTTTTCATTACTTTTCTTTTTTTTTTTTTCACATTTCATTATTTTTCAACATTTTTTCACCTATTTTTTGAGGAGGGAAAATTTGGGCTCTTACCGGCTTTTTGCGCCGCTTTAGCCTTTGTTATCAGCAGGAGATGAGGTCTCGTGAGCACCAGCTCAGCTTTCGCTGGTACTCGCCACCTCGGGATGCCTAGCCATGCAGAGGCTTCTCCGAGCATTCAGCGCACCAGTCTTATCGCGTGTCCCTAGGGCCCCGTTTTCAGGACCGCACTATCGTGTGTCCCTGGGAGACTCCGTTTCAGGACCGCACTGACTTGATGCGCACTCAGAGCTCCGCTTCGGCTTCAGCATTCCTTGGGCTTGAGTTCCGCGCGCCAACTCGCTGCGCCTTTCGAGCCTCATTCTGCTCTCCTGCCTGGCTCGCCATTCCGGGCTGTTGTATCTTGCCGTGCTGGGCTTCTACTCCGAGCTTCTACACGCCGCCTTCAGCATTTAAGCCTGGCCTTGTGGAGCTTTTTTTTCGTGGTTGCGTTTTTGGAGCTCTTTATAGAGCGTCCCGCACCACCGTAGTAGCTCCATCTGACGTGGTTGCGTATTTCGAAGCTCTTTATATCGCCTTCCGCATTTAAGCCAGGCTTTGTAGAGCTTCCCGCACCAACGTGGTCGTGTAGAGCTTCTTTTCTTTTTTTTACCTCAGCATTTATGGCTTGCTATTGTTGCCCGCATTCTCCACCAGATGTTGCGGCGAGCCTTTCTCTTACAGGGGCACGGCTCTTCTTCAGGAGCTCTCTTGTCGTCCCTCTCCTCAGGCATCTTCATCTCTTGTCTGCTTCTGACTGACTGACTCTGCTTCTGGGAGCGTGCCTTTTATCTTGCCCTTCAGCCCCGTCCATTTCTGGCTGGGGCAGGCCCTAATTAGTGGGCACACCTGGGCTTAAGCTCCCAGTTCATTATTGGCAACACCTGAGGACTTGTGGTTCTCTTCTACACTTGCAGCCTAGAAATCCAACTGTGTCCTGGGCTGCATCAGAAATGTGGCCAGCAGCTCCAAGGAGGTGATTCTCCCCCTCTACTCTGCTCTCATGAGACCCCACCTGGAGTACTGTGTCTCGTTCTGGAGCATCAAGCATAAGGACATGGAGCTTTTGGACCGAGTTGGGAGGAAGGCCACAAAGATGATCAGGGGGCTGGAGCACCTCTCCTGTGAAGACAGGGTGAGAGAGCTGGAATTGTTCAGCCTGGAAAAGAGGAGACTCAGGGGACATCTTATAGTGGCCTTCCAGTACCTGAAGAGGCCTACAGGAGAGAGGGGAGAGGTTTTTTACAAGGGCATGTAGTGATAGATCAAGGGTCAATGGCTTAAAGCTGGATGAGGGGGGAGTTAGATTAGATATTAGGAGGAAATTCTTTGTTATGAGGGTGGTAAGACTGGAACACATTGCTCAGAGAGGCTGTGGAGACCCCCTCACTGGAAGTGTTCAAGGCCAGGTTGGGTATGGATCTTTGAGCAACCTGGGATAGTGGGAAGCATCCCTGCCCATGCAGGGATGTTGGAACCAGATAATCTTTAAGGTCCCTTCCAGCTCCAACCATTCTACAATTCTATGACCTGTCCTTTTTAGTAGTTTTATCACCTGTAAGAGGTGATTGCAGGAGCTCTCATCAGGGTGCAGACAAACTCATCCTGGAGGCACTGCCAGTGCCCACAAGGGGAGGCAGGACTGCCACTCAGAGACACCCGGGCAGGCAGGAGGAACAGGCTTGACAAGGGCCTTACAAAATTTATCAATAACAGATGCAAAGTCCTGCACCTGGAAAGGAAGAGCCCTTGGCAATGATGTAGGCTTGGGACAGACTGTCTGGAGAGCAGCTCTGTGGGGAAGGCCCTGGGGTACTGGTGGCACTGAGCTCAGCACAAGGCAGCAGCATGCCCTGGCAGAAAAGGAGGCTGAGAGAGGGATTTTCTCTCTCTGCTCAGCACTCACTGAACGACCTCTGAATAGTGTCTGGTTTAGGGACCATGATGACAAGACATATATTTGGTCCTGCTCTGGCAGGGTGGTTGGACTCGATGATCTTCAGAGATCCCTTCCAGCCCCTGATGGTCTGTGACTTGGTAATTAATAAACTGTATTTAGTTCATTGGTGGGACATCAAGTTGTTTGGGTTTGCAGCACTCGGGCTCCGTGGGGAAGGTGAGGGATGAGGCTGGTTAAGCCTGAAGAGAAGATGGATTTTTAGGAGGAGCTAAAAGCAGCCCTCTGAGTACCTGTGAGGGATGGGTGAGAGGAGCGTTCCAGGCTGTTCCCAGCAGTGCATGGCAAGAGCTTGAGAGAAAATGGGTTTATGCTACAAACAGTTTTCACCATGAGAAAGTTTTCACCCAGTCATTTCACCCAGTTTTCACCCCTGCACCTGCAGAGGTGCAGGTTGCTCACAGAGACTGGAGGCTGGACTGCAGACCTCCTGTGATCCCTTCCAGCCCTAATTGTCTTGTGACGTTATGTTATCAAAACTCCCTGTTACATTACAGTTTGCTTTAAAAGCAGAAGAAATCCTGAAAGATTCCTGTGTCTATTGGTGGCTCCTAAGGTGGGATTTATTTCAGTCTGCTTTACAGAGTCAGGAGATACTCAGAGAAAAGTGCACATGTTGCCTGATCATTTGCTCTCTGCTGGGGCAGAAAGAACTTGGAGACTTGGAAACGTGAGCCTGAGGGATCTACCTTGTTCACAGCTCTGGCTTCATTTAATTTTGTTGTAGTAGTGAGAAATGCAAAGAGCCACCAGTGAATTCATTATGAAGATGAAAGAGGGGTGCATCAGGGGAAGGAGAAGGATCAGTCAGAGCTTATGCCAACTTCAGCAGTACACCTTGGATTTTCCTTTCAGAAGCCATTACCTAGAAAGTAGCTGGAAGGAGAATCTATCATAGAAACTGAAAATAGCTGCAAGTATAGGAAGTGCTAATGGGATGCTTCAGCTCTGAGCAAATGCTGCTGGTTGTTCACTTTCAAAAAAAAAAAAAAAAAAGAAAAGAAAAGAAAAAAGGCTACACCTTGTAATAAGGAAAGCATTACACATGTTCAAATTATAAGCAAAATTTCAAAAGCATGGAGAATCGAGTTTGATAAAAGAAACCGTATCTCCCTCTCAGTTTATTATAAATTCATGTAATTTCTGTTTTGGCAGCCTGAAAGGTACTGCTCCATTATACATGGCAATGTCACACTATAAAGAGATGGATGGCTTAATAAGTACAAACTGTGTGTTTTAACAGTATTGCTACCAAACTGAACTTTTGTTTGATAGGTGAGCTCTCAAGAGAGAGCAGACCTTTTAGTCTTCCCACTGAATTCCCCATCTTGCTGATGGTTTCTGCCACAGACTTTCTGCTAGTGGCACCTTCTCCCAGCTGGATCTGCAGAAATGTTTTTGACATCCACTTGTCATCTGTCACAATATGTTTGATATTTGCACAACAACCCAAGTGTGGGTCCCCCAGTCTGCACTGCAAGAAACAAGCCAAAAAGTCTATGACAATGATTTTGGCGTGACTGCCTCTCAAATGTAATGATGGAATGAGGTATTTGAACTCCTCTGCCTCTGATGCACTGCACAATGATGTTGCAAAATTTAAAAAATCATGGCTCCATCATTGCTACAGATGAGACAATTGATGCTGGAACTATCCCATCTCAGCCTCTGAAGGCATGTTTACACACTTATCACACCATGCAGAACCAGCTAGATTACAGAAAAAGGATCCACCTTTGTTGTAGGACAGTACACTCTTAATGGAAGGGTGACCATGCAAGAAGAGACATGGATCTATTTTATATGGGAACTAAACTGAAAGCCCCATGGATGCTGAAGTTCAGATTTTCAGGCTGGATGCAGTCTGGGTGTCAACCTGCAAATGAGCAAGAACTGACAGAATGCTTGGAGCAGCAAATACAACATCTGTGTTCCAAGCTGGCTTGCTCATCCCAGGTCAGAGGTGAACACTGGATATATTTGTCTAAAGAGTAAAAAAATTGTTAAAAGTAATAATCAAAATCAATATTCTTATGAGCTGTTGCATACTCGAAACAAAGTACAGTGTTGATTTTCAAATGATTCCTTAAATTAATCACATTTTATTTTTATTTTCTCATTGTTTCTTATTTGACATGTGCTGTATCATGCTTTACTAGTTGGATTTAACTGAACAGGATTTTTAAGAGCTGTGACTAATCTTTATAGTATGGGAAAAAATTCTTCCGTGAACAAGAGGAAAACAGGAAGCACTAATTATCTCCAGCACAGAAGAACTTTATGTCAAAGAAATCCAAGCTTTGAAATTTATTTTCCTGTCAAAGCTTGGCTCATTAATATGCTTATCAGTCATGTACATATTCAAAGTATGTGTCATTTAATACAAATCTGGATGCATCAGTGTCATGTGGATGAAATACAATCCTTGTTTGGGGTTTTTTGTTTGTTTGTTTTTTTGTTTTTTAATTAAGAGCCTTTTCAGTAATGTATTTATGCTGTTGTGTGGTTGTTGTTCTGTACTGAGCCAGCAGATGGGGGGAGGGCTTCTTGTGCACTATGAGATTCTGCTCTTTCCAGCAGGAAAACTCAAGCAACGAATAGTTGTTTGGTTTTGGTTTTTTTTTGGATCCTGAGCTCAGTGATGTTCATCTATGTGGACAAAAAGCCTGGACATTAAATGTTTCCCCCTTTTTTTCCTTCCCCTCCCTTGTCTTCTCGTGTCAATGTCCAAAAAGCAGACACCACAAACCATCTCAGAAGACCAGCCAATTGAAATAAATAATTTCTTAATGTGTACACTTCTGTCAGCTGGGTGCACCTTCAGGCAAAGTCTTTGCTGTGGGGTGGGCCAGGACCACCTACACAGTCCCTGCAGCAAACCAGGAACATCTTTCCCTCAGGTCTCTGACTTTTATCTCCTATTCTACTCCCTGCTCCAGGACAGTGAGGGCTAATGTGGCTGGCAAAAAATGTGACAGCTTGTCCCATCCATGGGTGGGCAGGCATGCACATGTCCAACACACTTCCCGTAAGGACTGAAGGGGCTGATGCTCTGAAGGCTGTGGCAATAGGAAGGGCTCGTCCCCCATTACTTCACATCTGCTACCAGGCCCTACACAGGCACCACAGATTGTTGCCCTGACTACTGATTTCTGGATAAGGGCTTTTTTGGTCCTCCTTGGTGTTTCAGCTCCTCACCAGAACACATATGCACCCCTTGCTGCTGCCTGAACAGGTATAATTTGCTGTCAAGGGCAGTGTCTACACTGAGAGGATAAAGGCAACACATTTTTAATTAAACACTATTTAAAAATGTTAGCTTCCATAACAGACATGTTATAGCACCAGTAGACATTTAGTGATTAAGGTCACCGAATGGCCCACTTGACTGTTGTACTTTTTAATGGTTTAGGTGGCTAACATTAAAAGCTAAAACAGCACTTCCTTAAAATGGATAAAATTTCATTTTTATGATTTAAGCAAGCCCTAATCCAGTAACCGACAGGGAAGAACTCTTCTTCCATCACTCCTGGTTCTGAATATGCAATTATCAGACTACTTGAAGTTGAAATCCTCTCCTGGAATCCAGGCTTTCAAGACAAAACATCATCACCATCATTGTTTTCAGCCAGATAAATCAGCTACAATGGACATACTGATAAATGCACTTCCCCTTCCCTCCTAGGTTCCTGACATCTCAGTATAAAATGAATCTGGCTGCACTTTTTGTTTGAATTAGAAGACTGGCATATCCATTCTGTATATTTTTCACACTTGTCTTTCACATGTCGGCCTTCAATAGTGCAGCCCTACTTTCTTTGAATTCCCTGGATATTTACAGAAAGAAACCCCTTCTTTCTCATTTAGACCAAACACTTGCAGTGCAGGCCAGGACTCTGGATTGCTTCTTTGCTTTATGTTAAACTTGTAGCCAACAGACTTCATAAACTTGTTTGGGAGATGAAACAGGAACGCTCTGCCAAAAACACTCAAATCTCAGCCCCCCACAGCCATCCCACACCCTGGGGTGAATTACTTCTGGTGCTGGGTGGAAATGGCTGCGTGGCTCAGAGGGGACACAGCGTGTGACCCTGCTGCTCCCCCAGCCAGCCTGCACAAGAGGGACACGAGGCAGACTGAGCCAGGACCTGCTATCAGGGGCTGCCTTGCTGTCCTTGCCACACGTGCCACACAGTTCCTCATCCTTTGGGCTGTTTCAGCCTTTAGTTACCTCAAGTAATAGGAAACGGAGGGCATTTAGCATATTAGAAAAGAGTCTGAGTTCTTGCACAGCTGTAGAAAGCAGTGTCCCTTAGGAGCAATTAAGTGCCTTGAGTCTCAAGAAATGACAGATATTTATGTCTTAATCGATTATTGTCTTAATTTTTGTAATCAATAAACTGAGCAGAGACAGTTTGGCCTTCCAGGCTTTTATTTCTAATTTGACCTAATGAATAGCCAAGACAACAACACGGAGAAGTTACTTATTGAGTCACAGACCAGATTTGCCAATAGGCTTCTTGGTGTCTTTTGGCAGAGAAGTCAGCAGCATGTCAGCCTACACAGACAGGTGACTGGGATGGTTTTGTTACATAATATTTAACCCTAAAAATGTTTCTTAAGGCACTTTCAGAACAGAAGTTGAAATCTATGTTTGTTATATTTCCTCTGACTTTAGAGAGAGAAAACTTTGCAGCCATTTAAAGTTCTCAGTTTGAAACCTAGCAATGATAAGCTCTGGTCAAGAAGGATCTATAACTTTTCTACAGAAAGGCAAATGAACACCATTTCAGAATGCACCAGAGATTATTTTTTTTCTTGCGACTGGTTTGGATGATACCGAGAATGCTTTTGTTTGGTTTGGTCTTTTTTTAGTACCCTTCAGCTTATTCACATCTTGCAGAATCCAGCCCCGTTGTCCTACCAAGTTAAACTGCTGATCCTCCAGAAAAAGCAAACGGTGCAAGCAGCTGTCAGGAGTGCAGGACAGATGCGTGTGCAATCTGGATTTTCCACAGATCCTAATGTCAGGCCAATCCTGCAGCACTGGTTCAAAGGAAAAAAAAAATCTCATTGGTGTGAAAATGATATTTTTACTCAGTAAAGTCTAATCTGACTGTATTTTAAAATCTATGAAATAAGCTTAATGGTGAAAAAGGGAAAAAAAGAACCAAAACTGTAAAATAAAAAACTCCCACCGCTTCTAAGACCTTGAAATAATAATCAGTTCTGTGTTCCTCATTCTGACAAAATCCATGCAAGGTTTTACACAAAGGTGTCCTTAACTCTGATCTCTTAAGACAAATTCCTAAACCAGAAGGACTGGAGCAGGAGTACAACAGAGTCACCAGCAATGGAATCTGAGGCCAAAGGAGTTCTCTGCTCATGGCTTGTGGCTAGACTGCTATGTGAAGGGATCCAGCACAAGTCCTGTGAGGAAGAGCTGAGGGAGCTGGGGGTGTTCAGCCTGGAGAAGAGGAGGCTCAGGGGAGACCTCATCACTCTCTACAACTCCCTGAAAGGAGGGGGTAGCCAGGGGGGGGGTTGGTCTCTTCTCCCAGGCAGCTCCCAGTAAGACAAGAGGGCATGGACTTAAGCTCTGCCAGGGGAGGTTTAGGTTGGATATCAGGAACAAATTCTTTACAGAGAGGGTGATCAGGCATTGGAATGGGCTGCCCAGGGAGGTTGTGGATTCTCTCTCCCTGGAGGCTTTTAAGAGACTGAATGTGGCACTTAGTGCCATGGTCTGGGAACCACAGTGGTAGTGGATTAAGGGTTGGACTTGATGATCTCAAAGGCCCTTTCCAACCCAGCCAATTCTGTGATTCTGTCCCTGGCTACCCCAGAGTGAAGCAACTAAGTCCTGATACAATTTAAAATGTCTGTCTCATTGCAGGAAAGATAAACAGCTGTTTAAACAGATAAACAGACAAGAAAACCCTCCTTAGTATTTATTTGAGTTCCTTATGGTCCACATTCTCAACCAATGTTTTATTTGATCTTTGAGGTTTCCAGTTTTTCATTCACTCAGGAAACATTAGTATTCTGCAAGAAATTCAAGCAGAGATTGTGACTGAAGATCCATGCTGTAAGTGGTCAACAGCAACGGTGACCTCCACTGTTTTCTGATGCAGAACTGGATACTAAAGGGGCATGCAGATTTGCACAGGGCATCTAAAGTCTTAATTTTCTTGGGTATATTGATATACCTTTTTTTTTTCTTTTTTTAGTTTATTTTGTGGGAGTTCAATACATTTTTATGTCCTAATGATTCTTGTAGAGATATTTTAATTTTTCTTCCTACTATACTTACTCTCCATCTTTCTTCTTATCTCTACCTGGTTCTTAATCACTAGTTTTTCTGCTGCTGCTGTTACTGGTTTTGGAAGGGCACATCCATGCAGTCCTCTACTTCGGATACAAGGATAGAGGAGATACAGACACAAAGAGAGAGATAAAGTGTCTGTGAATTCCTGAGATTGGAAGAAGGATGCAAACAAAGAGAAGAGTAAAATTCTCCATTTTAAGGTGGATGAGTCCTAATAAAGTAGGGCATAAAACTGTAGTATACCATATGTTATTTTAAACTAATTGTGTCTATTTTGAGATGTCTCACTCTGGAAGTATTGATAAAACTCTCATTCCTTAGTACCTAAACGTCACTCCTACTCTTCAGCTACATGAATCTAAAGCTGACAATATAGTTTTCCACTTCATGTTATCATTAACAAAACCAAGACCTAGGTGCATTCATTACTCATGACTGAGATAACAACATGATATGGCCATGAAAGGAGTTACTGAAGCTAAAGGACAGCACTGTCACAAGAATACACAAATAAGAACCAGCCATTTATAACCATGACCTGGAAACTAGGAGATTTCTAAGCATCAAAACTGTGAAATGCTACTGTGTCTTCCTGTAGAACAGTGAGGAATAAAACAAATTCCACTTGAAGACAGCACTTAAATACTGTGGGAAAGGCATTGCACAGTAGTACAAGGACCTACACCCTATGGCCCAGGAAAATCCTCATGTCCTATGCACCCTGGAGAAGAGGATATCAGGACACAGAGAGCAAATTCCTTTCCCTTTTTGCTCCCCCTGTCATCATCTTTCCTTTTTTTGACATATCTTTTCACCCCACTCTGACCTTTCATTGTTTTTTACACGTTTTTGCTTCTCTGTGAGGCAGGAATATGCCCGTCTTGAGGAAAATGAGAAACAGGAGTAAGCACCAGACAGGTGAGAAGCTGAAGCACAGACTTCTGTCACTTATCACTTAGTGAAAGTGATTGGAGTAGATCCTTCTGAAGGCTCTGAAAGGCACATGGAAAATGTGGAGGCAGTTGGTGGCTTCACTAAGGACAAATCATGCCTGACAAATTTGATGTCCTTTTGCTATGGGGTCAGAGTGTCAATGGACAAGGGGAGAGGAGCTGATGCCATCTACCTGCACTTGTGCAAAGCATTTGACACTGTCCCACAGGACATCTTGGTGTCTAAACTGGAAAGATTTGGATTGGGTGGATGAACCACTCAGTAGATAAGGAACTGGCTTGCACTCGAAGAGCTGTGGTCAACGGTTGGATGTCCAAATGGAGCCCAATGAATGCTGCAGTCACTGTGCCAGACATCCGTGCATTCAGCTGCACACTGCACCAGCACTGGGTTCTCTCTGTTCTTTCTTTCCTGGGTGGCAAGGAGCCATGCCCACAACAATGCCTCCCTTGTCCAGACATAAAGAACAAAATGCGCATGTTTAGCCTGATCCCCGCTGGAACAAATCACTTGTGCTTATCAGATTTCAAGGCCTTTTCTGGGAACAGAAATTTGGAGTCCTCAGAAAAGCAAGAATAAAAAAAAAAACAACAAACCAAACCAAAAAAAAAAAAACAACCCTCAAAGTAAAAAGCAACAGTCTGGCAAGTCAAAGTACAGTGAGATGCTCCACCTTTGAGCCACAGTGTTTTACCTGTTGATCATTCATGCAACTAAGTATAGATCTAGGGTGACATTTACATATCCACTGATCTGAACTGGATGAAAGCAACTTTCATCATTAAATGCTTACTAAAAATACTAATCCTCACTGCCTAAACACAGATACAAACTAAAAAAAATAGGAATTGCAACCTAGGACAAGACTAGCTGAATGTCCTCTCTTGCAGCATTTCATGCCTGAGAAGTTGCCAAAAGGACATTTGTGGGTAATTACTCCTTCAGAGTTTCTGCTCCTCCCTGCGCTTCAGATATAAAGCTGATGCCACATGCTATAAGGCAAAATACCCTAGCATGTCAAGCTGTGACACAGGTAAGAAACAAATATATATGATTTCTGTAAATTGTTGTCTTTTATTTAATTTTTTCTTGACAGGGAATGGCCAATGTTTGTGTTAGTCCTGAACCCAACCAGGCTTAAAAGAAAGCATTTAAGAAGAAGGTCACCGGATGCAATTGCTGGGATCTGTGGTTCAGTGGCCTTGGCAGTCTTCTTCAGCCTTCCATTATTCCAAGACTGCAAACAGCTGTTTGACTGTTACATCTTCTGCATTTCTAAGTAAGCTATGTAAGTTTTTTCCTCTGAAGTTTTAATAATACTGATTTTGGTGCCAAAGAGCCCATAAGGGCAGAGACAGGTCAAGTAAGTTCCTTGTTGAGTTCCGGAAAGAATCTATTTATGATCAGAGCCTGTCCATACAATATTTTTGTTTTCTTGGATTATAGTGTATTTGGTCTAAAAGGTTCCCCAAAGGGAGTGGAATCAGGACTTCACAGATGTCCTCCTAACTCAGCCTTTCCCAGCCCAACAACTCTGCCTTTATACTTAGGGTCTCCACAGCCTGACCCTTTGGTTTTTCTTTCCCTTTCTCTTCCTCCTTCCTTTTCCTTTTCTCTTTCCTTCCCTTTCCATTTCTACTGTCTACTCTTTCTGCTACTGCTAGTCCTCTTTTGTAATAATTCAGTAAAATTTCTCCAATTTACAACCTTCCTCCAGCCAGCAAAAATGTACTCTGGATATGTCATTCTCCTGGCTTCCTAATAGCTGGGTCAGGTCCTATAGACACCAACACCAACTCCCTCTGGCTGTGGTGACCAAAAGACATGTTACTTTTTTTGCAATCCTCAAAGAAAAAAGTGTTCTTTAATGGTTACCCCATTGTAGGAAAAATTTCCATGTTTTCAGTTCTGCAAAAATGGCTAAGGGAAGTATTAAACCTGATGGATGCACTTTTCATTGGAGGTCTTCTCATTCCCAGGAGCCGGATAATTGGAAAATAAGATTTGTGAGCAGATAGAAATGTTATCTATTATAGGCTGAAAGTTTTACTTCTGCTTTTGAAACTTGTGTATCTCAGTCAGACAGAATGAAGTAGAGCCCTAAAAGCTGCTCTGTGTTTGCATCTGTCTCTAAAAATACCAGAAAGTACAATCTGATCAAATGCATTCCCACAATCTCTTTCTTTCCCCCCCTCTTTTTGTTTAAGGCCCTTCTGTGAATCACACTGGTAAAGTAGCACTGGTGATACAAAACAATTGTTATTAATTTGTAGAAAATACAAAGCAAATGCAGATTTTGCTGTTACAGTTTAATTCTTGTTTTCTTCTAATGTATGAAAGATATCTTTTATATATTTATCACTCCTTCATAATAAAAAGACGTAACTGGACACCTATATTCCCTTTGGCAATGTTTACCTCACTGTCACAGAAGTGCTGGGGCTGGAGGGAATGTTCAAGGAGGACCATGCAGACCATTTGGGCTGGTGAAGGAGCCCCATGAGGTACCCGTGTTCTGATTCTGTATCAGCACATTCAGCTGCCTGGAACACAGGAGAAATAGAAAAAGCTGAGGCAATAATAAAGGTTCAAAAATAAACTTTCTGTACTGGTGCCCTCGTTTGAGTGGACTAGGATAGTAAGAAGGAGAGGAGAGGAGAGAACCGAACCGAACCGAACCCAACCCAACCCAACCCAACCCAACCCAACCCAACCCAACCCAACCCAACCCAACCCAACCCAACCCAACCCAACCCAACCCAACCCAACCCAACCCGGGACACCCTCAGCACCTCCCAGGCTGTTAATGTGGTCATCACCATGGGTGGGGGGGGGAGCAGCTGGGCCTATGGGCAGGAGAGGATGGGTCAGGTGACCCAAATGGACCAATCACAGTGCTCCTTCCCATGATGCTCAGTATAAAATGACTCCCAAGAAAGCCTTCTGTGGGCTTTTCTGGGTGATGTGTTGCTGGGTTGGAGCCTGTTTGTTTGTTGCTGCTCCTCTTCCTTCCCCTTTACTCACCTGAGAAGAACATAACTCACCAAGACAGGTTGCTTTCTGCCTTCTCAAGTAGGACCAGCTTTGTCATTCTTGAGCTGTTGCAGGTTGGCACTGGGACTTTGGGCTTTGCCACCTCCATCGACTGCTGAGTCCAGACTGGGCCTTTCTGGTTGCAAAGAAATCACCAGCTGAAGGGGGTGAGTTCTATGTTTACATATTTTATATATTGTTTTAATTCACTGTCACTATTTCCTTAAACTTTCTCCTGGGGTTTTTTCTTCCAACCTTAAAATGTCTCTCCATTATTCCTTTCTTCATCTTCCTATTGGAGGGAAAGGGGGGAATGACAGAGAGCACCTGTCACACAGTTACTGGCTAAAACAGTGACAGCGGGTTAAGACAACATCAAACATGGTCGTTTTGTCAACAGTGAAAAGCTTTTTCTTCTAACTCCAGGTAATTTTTTTTTTTTTTACCTTCTGTTAACTGATATTCATTTAATTATGTCAAGATCTCCAGTGACAAAAGCCGTTATTTCATTATCTAGGAGATAACTGAGTAATGAGGAAGAAACAGTCCCTTTACAGTCACAGAGGGGCACATGAAGACTAAGACCAAGCTAGAGCATGGGCTAAAGGGCAGGTATTGAAGATTCAGCTATTTTCATAAGCCAGGCTCTTTTTCTATTTTTCCTAGGACTTTTCTTTAACTGTGACACTATTACCCAGTGTGATGTGGGTGTCTGAGGTGAGGAGTGTGTGTAACTGCTTCAGCTACAGCAGGAAATTCTGCTCCCTACTAACCTGATTCATGTTTGAACCAGTAACCCAGAGCTGGGAGGCTGCCTAGCTCATTAAAAATTCCCTGAGCGAGTTTTCTGACCCATTTCCAAAACAACAGAGAAAGCTTTTTAAGTTGGTTTTTGGAATTCGTGTCATAAAAGATTCAGGCAACATATGGATTATTTATTCACATAGGGGATAAAAATTGCTGCTTTACTAAAAGAAAAAGACCTGATTTCCAGTAGTGTCCTTGTTTTACAGCTATTCAGGTGGCTACTAAATGAGTGGGTGGAGGAGGAAAGGAGGAAACTGGGACAAGGTTTTAGGCATGCCTACAAGGACCTGACAAATCCAGTCCTAGTGCCAAATTGTTTCAATGAAAGAGCTGATTTTACTTCCTGCTTGCCTGTGAAGGACAAAAGGGTACATTTATTATCTCAGCTATTTTGATTCTGTCTATATAAAGGACATACCCCTTTCTCCAAGTATTTTTAGATTAATCAGGAAAAAAAATTGTTCCCATATTTGCTTGTGCAGCATGTCCTTCATTTCAGAGTCAGACCCACAGCAGATGTCACTGGGGACAGGTCCATTGAAGACCCATGACCTGTGCTGATTCCTAGTAGTTTCAGCTCTACTCCATGCTGTTAATGACAATTAATACAGGCTTGTGGCTCCACCAAAAATGATTTTTTTGGTGATTCTAGTTAGAAGTCCCCTCCTACCATAGTTGTCACATGTCAAAATCCTCTTGAGAAAACCAAAGATAAAAATAGAAAACCCACAATGTCACTGCAGACAAATCTCAAACCGGCAGAAGACTCTCCATGACCTTAAGATAAAGGAAATGTTTTGTTTTGTTTCAGGAAATCTGAATAGCATTTGAACTCTTTTGCAGATGGAAGGTTTCTTTTGTAGGGCCAGAGTAAGAAACTGAAGCACAGCAATCTGTGTATTTCTAGCACTGGGTAATGCAGAACGAAGGGAAGACACAAAGGAACGAGAGCGTAATGATACACACAGGGCTTTTGTAGCCTGAAGAGGTCAGAAGCACAAAGGACAGAGGCTCAGGGAAGCAGCAGTGGTGAGCACAATGTAAGGAATTTGGGTCCTATGCAGGGACCCCAAAAAATGGCACTGCCCTTGTGGGGGCCCCAGCTGTGCTCCCCACACCCTCACAGCTTCCCCGCACTCTCTTTCCCTCCTCTCCTGGCATCAGACCTGAGGTTCCCCCCACGCCTTTCCTTCTGGATAAGGCTTGTCTGACCTTGGAAGATGAACTGTTCAGTTTCTAAAATTTTCAGCCCAGGAAAAGCAAAAGGTTCTGTGTAGAATCTAGCAGCTTCCTAGCTGGGGGGGGGGGGGGGGGGGGAAAGCTGTCTTGCACACTTATCTTGTAGTTTAAAGATTCTCAAAACAGCCCAGCTGAGGTCGTGTTATAACTTGGATAAGCATCTATTGCTGCACACACAGGGAAAAAAAATAATCAGCCATCTCTTGCCAGTCTTCTCAAGCAAGACAAATAGAGTCCATTTAGTTATAAGCCTGATAGCCTGAAACTAATCACAGGTAAAATACCTTATAACTGATCTGAGAGTCAATTAATAAAGAATTAAAAAGGGAGCAGTATATTTAATACTGAACAAGTGTAATTATGAAAAAGTAGCTTATTATGTTGAATATTGCAAGATTCATTGCAAAAGTTAACTGTGGCTGATGTAATAGGCTCTGCAGGGTGTGTGATGTGGTACAGCATGGTGTTTTGATTAAGAGGCAAAGTGGATTAAAAATTGGCTGGTAAGTCTCAAAATGTAATAGGGAATTTTTTTAATGGCTGTGTTTCAACTGGTGCCACAGAGATCAGTTATGCCATTTAGAACTCTAACAGCTTGGAGAAATGTAGTTTAGAAATGTCTTTTAGAAAGTGGGCACTAATCAATTATGCAGTAACTAGATCTCTGATGCAGAGCAACATGTATCTGTCAGTAAATGAGATGCAAGTAAGCAATGTATGAGTGTGTCCTATAACTAAATTCTGTCTCCACAAAGACTGCAAGGTAAATCTGGGGAGGACTGTAGTGGAGGCTCTGGTACATCACCTGCTGAGAATGAACTTCAGAATGATGTCATATTTGGTTATATACTGGTTATAAAAGCACCAAAGGAACAGAGGTTTTGTGTCATGCCCACAGGGAGACTTGCTGAAATGTTTGCCCTGTCTGCCTATAAATTCAAGGGAGATGCAGATGAAAATGGAGAAGATTCAGGAAGGAGATACAGAAAATACTGAAGGACTGGAAAACATGTCTTTTGCGAAAGAAAGATCTAATTTGTTTAGTTTATACAAAAGTAGGCTCGTCAGGGAGCTGTTCACTGCTAAAACAAGGGGAACAGATATAGTAGTCTTCAAGCTAACAAAAAAGAAATTCAAAAGCTGGAAAGTCAAGCTGGCCAAATATAGAGTATTTTTTTCACATGTTTTCCTAGGGATAGCAAAGTCTATGCAATTTGGCCATCTTTCAATTCCATCCTTTGTTTTCCCTCTTCCTCCTCTGTACTCAGGCAAATTTAAAATATCTTTAGTATGCTTGTCCAGTTATAACCAAGGTTGCTGGGGGAAAAATAGAAAGTTGCAGAGGAAAAATAGAAACCTCAAACATATGGCAAATTTTGTAAGTGTCCTGACAACAAGCAAGTGAGCAGAGTGCTGTGGAGACTCAGGCTTTTGGGCAGGGGAAGGCGGATGGGTTCAGGCTCCATGCTGTCCATCACAGATGCCAGCTGGCTGGTCAGTGCACAAGCACAGAATCATCTGGGTTGGAAAGGACCTCTGAGATCATCGAGTCCAACCCTTAATCCACCACCATTGTGGTTCCCAGACCAAGGCACTGAGTGCCACATCAGTCTCTTCTTAAAAACCTCCAGGGATGGAGAATCCACCACCTCTCTGGGCAGCCCTTTCCAATGCCTGATCACCCTCTCTGTAAAGAATTTTTCCCTAATGTCTAACCTAAACCTCCCCTGGCAGAGCTTATGTCCATGCCCTCTTGTCTTACTATGACCCTGCCTTACTTTTCTTAAACACTGGCCAGTCAGCCAGTTCATGCCCCATTTGGCTTATACTAGATTTTTCTAAAAGCCTGACCAAGAATGTAACAACGACTGAACTGGAGCAGTCCTTTGGGCTGTGTGCTACAGCAGATCAGGGTGGTAGCCTTTCTGGTTTTTACAGTCTCTGAATCCATGACCATTTGACTCATAAAAACAAAGCCAGTGAAGAAAGCAAAAGGAAAAAAAGTTAAGCAGGCAGCTTTTTCAAGGGAAATAGCCATGTCAGATAACAAAGAGGAATTTAGATGTCCTACTGTCCTACTGCAGTTTAATAAGAGCCTCTGAGTCTGACTTTGTCCTGCTCTGCACAAGGATGGCTCAGAGCAGTGAGAGTGGGGTACCAGGGAAGTCAGAGAGGTTTCATATCATCTGTGGCAGACTATAGCAGCTTGAGCTGGAAATGAAGGCTGCCCTGGCTGCTGTGCTGGCTCTCTGCTGCACAGACAACACTAACTGTCCAGCAGGGCATCCTTCTCCTCACCAGCATCTTGGCCCTAGGACCTGCAACAGTCATGGGCTCTGCCAACAGCTCCAGTTTACATCATTCCCTGGGCTGGAAACCACACTTTCCCGGACAATCTCTGTTGAGTGGGCAGCTGGATCACTAACCAGGGCACCACTGGCTGAGGCTGCATGTCCTGCACAAAAGCAGCTGGTCCCAGCCCACCCAGCCTTTGCCCTGCTCCACTCCTTTGGCACACATTCACCCCCTTGCCAGGCTGCCTGCTGCTCCTGCTGCACAGCTTAAGGAGCACTTGTTCTTCAGCTGGCCCTGGGCCACCACACATCTGCAGAAAGGACAGTGCTGCTTCGTGAGGGTAGGAGCAAGCAGTTGAGGGATGCAGGAGGTAAAGGGATGGAGCACCCACATGGCAGTGCTGTCAGCTAAAGCCACACAGAAATGCAGTTTGCTGTCCCCAGGAACTGATCTGAGACTGAATTCCTGCTTCAGCAACACTGGTCTTCAGGCTGCCCCACTTAAGGCTAACCCAGGCACAACTACAGACACTGCAGTCATACTTGACAGTGCTGTGTGGGAATGGCCTGGGAGAGTCTCAGATGCTGTCAGCAAGATTTTCTCCTTAGTGCATTTGATTTATCCTGTGCATTTTCCTTGCAGGACATCTCCACAGGAGGAAGGAAGCATCCTAGGCACAGGAACTGTGGGTTTGATGGTGATGAGCAGAACACCACCAGGAGCTTCCCAGATGGGTGCCAGCAGCCTTAAGAGAGGCAAAGTGTCAGTCTGCAGAACCTCCCTCACCAGGGAATGGCATCCAGTGCTTGCTCAAAATGTGCTGAGAGGTAAGACTGTGACTGACAGATTTATTCCAATTTCCTTTTCAGATAAGCGCTTTGTAAATAAGAGTCACTTTACTGGGGCTGTTGATGCAGTGACAAGACTTATTTTATTTGAGTACACATGTGACTGGTGTTCAGGCTGGTGACAACCATCCAGAAAGCTGGCTTGGAAGTAGTATATTGCCTCATTTTCAGAAATGGGGAAGCTATTGGTTTGAGTGGGCCTGTTCTACCTTATATCTCCCAGCTTGAGACTTGCATGGGAATTTGAAAGTATCACCTGATGTCATGGGGCTTTATTATAGATGATGATGATGGAAAAAATTGGACAATGCAGGTATTGCTGTTTCTGAATTCAAGATGGCACCTACACTCCTGCATTTTGCAACTTAGCTCTACATGGCTCCACAAGGAAAAAGAGTGTACACCCTGGCTGCCCAGTCACCTCCCCAGAAGATGCAGTCCTGGGTCGACTGGTGCAGCACTAACCCAGAGCAGCAAACTATCATATTAGGCCCAGGTTAAGACATAAGCTGTCCCGTTTGTGTGATGTTGCACCACTGCTAATGAGAGTGCTTATTGCCAGCTCCTGAGTGAAAAATCATCTGAGCCCTGGAGGATGGGCTGTTTTCTTGAATATTTGGGGGAGATGGGATATAATTCATTCATGGATTAGGAACGCTGCAAAAAGTTGCCCATTGCACTCAAAACACTGGAAACTTGCAGATCCCTGCTGGACATGAAAATTTCTTCAGGTCTCGAGCCTTGCCAGCCCAGCCCCAGATACTACAAGTATCTGCAGACTGCTGGAGCCACCTTCGAGATGAACTTCAGGTGTAGCTCAAGTTGTCCCTCTTGGTGTCACAGCAGCCATAGCTGTTTGGATGGTTTTGTTGCACTCAAAGTCCCAATACTTTGCAAAGACTCTGAGCCACACTGCAGCCAAGGCTTGTTTCAAAAATTCACCAGCCTGTGCCCCAGCAGATGCCCTGGAGGAGGTTGGAGGGTACTTCTCCTCATGCTCCCCCTCTGCAGACATCAAAGGGAAGGGGCTACTTACTCTTCCTGAAGAAGCTGCAGTTCAAAAGGCCTTGTACCAGCCTGGGTAGCACAAGATAAAAAGAAGAGTCCAGTTATTGTGGAAGTAGAAGAGGATGTTTTCAGAGCTGCTTTTTCCAGAGAAGAAAGGAAAAAAGCTCTGGGGGATGTTACAGGAGAGATCTCTAAACACTGGAAAAGGTTTTAATAGCAATATATTTGCCTGAGTCAATCAATAATGTTACAGAGTTAAATATTGCACTGACTTCCTTTGTATCTTCCTCCCTCTGGTCCTGACCTTTACTCTTCCATCTCTGCAACCCTGACTTGTGTGTTTCCTGTCTTATTTATCTTTCTAAGCCTGTTCTGCTTTCCCTGCCTTGTGCCCACATGTTCTCCAGCAGTAAATATCAGCTGCTCTTGGGAAGTCAGTGGTGGATTGGAGGAAAAGAAAAAAAAAAAAAAAAGCTGAAGCCAAATTTTTTGTAGTTATTAGAAGGCACTAAATCTGACTTTGGGGGCTTAACCAGGGCTCTTATCAAACCCGTTGGACAAGGGAAACTTAAGTGTGAAGGGGGAAAGGCTGGTGGTCTGCACACACACAGCCAGGCTGGCACCAGGTTCTTTTGTAAATTGAAGCCAAAGGTAGGACCAGAGTTTTGATCCTCTGGGGGTGAGAAAGAAGAGAAGACTTGCTTTGAAAGCAGTCATCCTTTCCTGAGGAAGGCCAAAAGGATTCATCTTTTTCTGCCTTGGGAAGTGTGTTAGAGAGGGATGGGACGGGGGCTCCAACCTCTTTGCCCCATTTTGCATCAGATTAACAATGAAATTTCTTTGCTCAAGCAATAAAATATCTGGAATGGGTCTGAGAAGGGCTCTGGGGAGGAGGCTTTGATGAGGATTAAACTGTGGAGAATAAAGGAGATGCTTTTCACTTTGGCAGCATGGACCACCTTAGTAGTTATTCCACTCAGCAAATCCTGATGGTGTTTAAAGATTCAGATACTCAACTGGGATTTATTATTTAGTAGAATTAGCAGGGATAAAACAGAATTTATAAC
The DNA here is from genome assembly GCF_036169615.1 of Heliangelus exortis. Classification (NCBI taxonomy): domain Eukaryota; kingdom Metazoa; phylum Chordata; class Aves; order Apodiformes; family Trochilidae; genus Heliangelus; species Heliangelus exortis. Next base: position 59,946,349 of record NC_092424.1, read on the forward strand.
AGCTCTGTGTATACCTCTATCAAACATTTGTTGCTGAGAGCTTAAACCTCCAAATGTGTCATGTAGTCCCCCTTTTCATTGCAGAACAAGTATATGGTGTCTTTATAGTGGTATATTATTTATAGCATGAGAATGAAGTCTTTTTTGCATTCATCTTCAATCATGCTGTTGTAAACATGCAGAGGAGCCTGTAAATGTGAAGCTTTAAGTGAAGGGCTAAGGAAACTGCCAGGCATGTAATTTTTTTCTGCACTCCCAGAGGCTGTGAGTCAATCACAGCTGAATATGCAGAGAAAATTCCCAATAACCACACTAGAATTTCATTACAGGCACTGTGTTAAAAGTATGCAGAAGTTTAGGTAGTATATAGAAATCACAATACTATATTTTCAAATTTTTTATAACTGCTGGTAAATTCAAAGGGGTTCCCCAACCAACCTTCATTAGTGTAAAAGATGGTTAAGTTTTCTCCTGCTGTTACAAAGTTTTGCTTTTCTATCTTCATTTCCTCTAATAGTTTCAGTGTTAAACACAACACCAGTGTTAGCAGACTATTATTCCCTTGCCATCCTCAGGGCTTGCAGTGAATGCTGTCCCTGAGACCTGCCACACATCAGTCCATGACAGTAGTGGTCCCTGTGGGTGCAGGTCTGTGCCCTCCCAGGATGGAGACATGTGCAAAAAAATACTGTGGAAAAAAAATGAGATGGAATTGCCTTAGGTCCTGGCTTCACTATCTGCAGGGTAGAAAGCTTTGCAAGGAAAAATGCAGCAAGCAGAGAGTGAGCCCCTTGCTCAGCAGCTCTGGAACTGGGTTAGGAGCCTGTGCAGTGGCTGCCCTGAGCTGTAACCAGGCACAAAGGCACTCAGAAATAATAAGCCTTGCAGACTGCTTGGATCATTTTATTTTTTTTGCTTTTTCTTGGTGCTAAGTACCATCCCTAAATAGATTAATGAGGCAAAGCCCATAAACTCTGCTATTAATTTAGTGGAAAAATATGCCAGTTTGACAAGCCAATAGTGTATTAATTGAATGAGTTATTTGGATAGCAAGGCATATGGATAAATAGATTTATTACTAAGCAAGATATGCCAATCATTGTTTTGTTCAGAGTTATTTTTTTCAGATTGTTATCAATATAGGTGTATACATTATAGTTATCTTATGTTTTTATATTTGTCAAGATGCATATACTTTTGGGGCAAAACAAATGTGTGTAAGTATTTTTAATATATTAAGTATCCACTCACTGTAGGTTTTCTCCATGAAAACTATGGTAGTTTTACATGCTCACAACTGGAAAGGCACAAGTCTTTGGCCTACAGTTTTCTTTGTTTAATAGCCCAAGCAAGAATATTGTAAATATCAATAAATAATGCAGAGATGGCCTGGGCACCCTGAGGATCCTTGCAGTGCCATGGAGGGTGCTGTATCTCACTGCCAGCAGAAAACATCTGTTATGTGGCTGCTCTGAAAGGGAGGCAGTGGCAGTCTGCTTTGCCAGATTCTCCTCCTGTAACTTTGTCTTAGTGAGAAAAATTTCAGCTCTTACAATTTCTGGTTAATCTCAGTGGATCTGGGGCAAGCTTTGAGATTCATAGGGTCCAAAGGAGGGCAACTAGGATGGTGAAGGGGCTCCAGCACAAGTCCTATGAGGTGAGGCTGAGGGAGCTGGGGGTGTTCAGCCTGGAGAAGAGGAGGCTCAGAGGAGACCTCATCACTCTCTACAACTCCCTGAAAGGAGGGTGTAGCCAGGGGGGGGTTGGTCTCTTTTCCCAGGCAACCCTCAGCAACACAAGAGGGCACAGTCTCAAGTTGTGCTGGGGGAGGTTTAGGTTGGATATTAGAAAGAATTTCTTTACTGAGAGGGTGATCAAGCATTGGAATGGGCTGCCCCGGGAAGTGGTGGATTCTCCATCCCTGGAGATATTTGAAAAGAGACTGGATGTGGCACTCAGTGCCATGGTCTGGTAACTGCAGCGGTAGTGGATCAAGGGTTGGACTTGATGATCTCTGAGGTCCCTTCTGACCCCGCTGATTCTATGATTCTATGAATGTCCATGTTCACACTACTGCTTCAAGCAGGGCTCTATTCCTGACTCAGCCTTGGTACTTCTGTAGGCTATGAGAAATCCAGGATTTTACTCATCAGTTTTGAAGTTCTTGATCTTAATTTTTTGAATCAAAGACTAAAGAAACCAGTGACAATGTTTTGCAAGTTCATTGTTTTCTTAATAGTGCTTTCTTCTCTTACTGTATTCAGGATGAGTAATTGTCTGGGTTAGCTCAGACACCTTTTTCCCTATACAGCACATTGTAAAACCCAGTGCAAGCCATGGTTCTGACAGGGAAGTTCTGTGGCTGTGCTCACCTGGCTTGGCTCAAGGTTCTGCTCTGCCATTTCTCAGTAAATATGATTTAAGCATGGGTTAGTGTCAAAAGAGGTATTTTTTTTGTCCTTTAGTCACCTTTCAAGCTGTTACCTGTGACATGTTCTGGAAGTGCCCCTCAAATTGGTGCCAGTGTTCACAGGGCCGTGCAATGAGCCAGATCCCACAGTTTATCTGGATCAAAGCTAATTTTCCCTTTTGTAACTTCCATTGACAGGTTTTCAGCAGCTGGCAGGGCAAAAGCAGTGTTGCCTCAAGGGATGCAGTAAGGATAGTGAGAAGGTAGTGAGGCCTGCTGGACCAACCATTTTATTAAAAAAATACAGCTCATACATTGACGTTGAGTGACCAGGGGCCAATAACACCCTTGCAGACCATGGCTTGCAATAGGCAGTACTGCTAAAGGGCATTTCCTCCCTCATATCTGCTAAATTTTTCACCTGCAAAGTATGCCATTACAGAGACAACCCAATATACTATAAAATCATTGAGTCTAATTTTCTATGCTTCACTGTTCTTTCATTCTCAAACAAAGCAAAAAAGGAGGCAATGGGGGAATTAAGGAAGAGAAAGATAAGGGAATTTAAAAATTATTCTTTGACCTGCAAAGTAGTGATGAGAAGGGAATTTACTCTTTAGTTTATGGAAATTACAGTCTGCTGCCTAGATAGAGATAACACTGCAATGCAACTTCATTCTTGCTGATCTTTTCTTTTCTTTAATCTGGCTTACTAGAAACAGTCTATTCTGTATTTTAAGCATCTACTTGAACTGAAAAGCTTTGATTTAGTTTTTTCAGACAGGACTGTGGAAGGTGTATCTCTGGTTGCTATTATGAACAGAAAAAACCCCAAACTCAGTAAACACTATTTCTCAAATTATAGTGACAAGTTTTTCTGTATCATCTAGATAGATTGATATATGTGACTACCATTTTCTCTCTCCACAGAGAGAATAAAATGCATAAATAAGGTACTGAAACTCATCTGCATTTCATCTGCTGGGCAAAGGGGAATAAGAGATGGAGCCCTGGAGGAGATTCATTTGATAACAAAATTATAAGCAAGATGCTTGTGTGTCAGCAGCAGCTGTAAGCTAGGGAGTACAATGTGGAGTAGAAAAATGCATAGCTAGCTCATGAACTAGTCACAGCTGGCTTAATTTCACTGAAGTTGCTAGAGTATCACCATTATTTTTTCCCAGCTGAAGACCTGAAAAGTGAAGATACCCTGTTTCTGATGCAAGCTAAAAATTTATTTCCCAGAGACATAAATATTGGACTGATGGGCGTGAAAGAGGAAAAAGAGAAGTCTGTAGCTAGCTTATCTCATTTGGGAGAGAGTTACTGACAGAGACTAACACACAGCAGACTGAATTACTCCCCTCACTATCACTGCAGGAGAAGATGAGGAATTGCTAACAGTGGTGAAAAGTCTGGCACGACAAAATGTGGCAATGTTGCAAGAAGCACGACACGGTGCAGCCCTCCTACCATGGTCATCCATACAAACACAAGTTGTTTTTCCACTGTCAGTGTGGATTTATGGAGGCTCTGGCTGTGACTCACTGGCCCACAAGTGGGTGTCAGAAACTGGGCTGTCCCCTCTGCAGGTCCTGCAGCTGCAGTCAGTGGGAATCCATCCCCTGCAGAAAACGATCCTGCTCACCTGGTGATACATTTATCTATTTTTAATCTCTGGTGTTAGCTAGAATTTTTTTCTCAAACGTACCTCAAGTTTTGAGGTGGTTTTTGTCATTCTGGATGTTTTTCCTTTGTTTTCTCACATGCAGGCAGAGAGCACCTGGTGTAGCACATGGTGCGGAGCATTCAGAGACTGTAAATCATGGAAACAGTGACCCCTTGCAATGCCAGTTATGGATATCATGGATTTGTCAGCAGCAGGTCACATGCCTGTTACTATAACATGTGCTGTAAAATATGGACAACGCTCATGCCACTGCAGGAGCCTCATATTTTATGTTTGCTGTCAGGGTTGTTTTCATGAGTGAGAAAACAGAGCACCCAGCCAGGAGCTGTGCCACACCACAAAGGGGGGAAGCCTCACAGGAGAACCGAGTAGAAAATTATATCCTCTTTTTGGGAAATTTGTGAACTTTCACATGCAATGAAACAGGTGATACCTCAAGAGAGGCTCCCTGACAAGCAGAGTGGTAGCTGCAGCCACAGCAGCAAGCAAAGACTGAAAACAAAGATGTGGATTTCCATCTCACATTAGCTGCAGCTACAGGGTTGCAGTTAGGTGAGAAGCAGAATTTTAGGATCTCCCTCCCCTAGTATATTTTGGTGGGAAATTACACCAGTGCTGTCTAAACTTTCTTTGACTGTGAAGTAAAAAAATTGAGCGCATCCCCTTCAGTGCTTATTTATTTATAAACTATGTACATGTACAACTGTCCTGACATATTAGAAATATAAAAATATATAAAAATAGAAATTAAAATATAATGAGACAAAGGTGAAACAAATACTAATTTTATTTTGAAATTTAATTAATGGTACAAAAAGTGGTTTTTTTCCCACACCCCTGGTATGTGCACACCCTGCTTTGGAGACCACCAGTTTAGACAGCCCCCATTCTCCAGGTGCCATGAAACCCTCTCTGGAAAGAAACCTCTCCCTCTCCCCCACAAGCAGTCATGGGTATTTGCTTTGATTCAGGCCACATTCTCCTTCCCACTCACACAGCTCAGCTCAGAGCTGTATCACCACTGCTCCTGGCAAGCACAGCCTTTAGAAATCCCTTGCCCTGGGCACCCTTGTTAATCACTCTAAGGCTGCATGTATCAAATTAATACAATCACTTAAGCAGCAGGTGCTGGGCTTTTAATTATACCCATGGTATATTCAGCCTACATAGCACACAGATGTGTTGTTTTTCTACTTGATATACCCATCAGTTCTAATTATTCCAAAGCACTGGAGTCAGAACAGTGTGGAAAAATCAAGGTATGCTCTGACTTCATGTATTCATAGTGTCCAGGCAATAACCTTTGTGTCCAAAAAATACCAGATTTCTTTATCTTTCACTTCATCCTGAAGAAGCAGAACACCCATCTCTTCTGAAATTTTTTTCTACCTTAAGCCTAATGTCCCCACTAGTCATAGCTCAACCACAACCTGCAGAGACCTTCCCAAACCCAAGCAAACAAAAGGCCTAAGCTAACAAAGCCATGCACCTCCCTCCACCCTCTGCAGCTCAGCATCCCTTAGAGGCAGTAATTTTGGTTAGCCTCCCAAGCCTGGGAAGCAGGTCTTCCCTACAAGGTGCACTAAGCCTTTGGTTCTCATCAGCCCCAGTTTTCTCCTTACACCACCTTCTGCTTACACTTTCCTTCTGCTGTCCTTCCATCTTCTAACCATAGCTCTCAGACCAACTCAGATCCTGAAGACAGCCTGGTCATACCAGATGCCTGTCCATGGCTCCACTTACTGTGTCATATAGGCTTCCTTTTTCTCTTGGGAGTACCTGTTGGCACAGGTCTCACAAGAAATCTAATTGTTATTCACTCTATAAGCTGCTAAAGTTGTTTGGCTCAGCTTTGTACTCCCACCCACCAGGTCCTGCATCCATCCCCCACCATCCCTTCAGGCTGCAGCCTCCCATGCCCAGGGACAGGGGAAAGAGATGGTTATCTGAGGAGCAATGGCTTTGCTTCTCTTTCTCAATAGACTCTGTGCTTATTTATAGTTTGAAGGTTATAAATTATGTCACAAACCCTAGAATTATTTAATTAGTTTAGAAGGACTTCTGACTGCCACCAGGAGGGTGGCTGATGGTGGTAACTGAGGGGGCTTTGTTGGATGTGTCCTTGGGTGGATCTGTGGGCTGTCATTTAGCTCAGGGTTAGGGTTTTATCTGGTGTCCAAATTAAGAAATCCAAACATCCATGTCCCCCAGCTGGGGATCCCACTGTGCAGGAGACTGAGCTAGGAAGAAGATTGGCATGGCTTAAGTCCAAAGCCTTTTCTCACCTTTTGCCACCTCCGGGATGGTTCTGCAAGCTGATCACAAATTTAGGGCTGAATGCCATGGGGAAAGAGGACTAATGACCTCACCAAACAGCCACACACGTATTCTTCATAGATGTTCATGACCTCTCAAATCTGGTAATTTACTGAGGATGTTTGCTCAAGTCTGCAGCACCTGGGGGATTATAAAGGTGTCTGCCTTCAATTACAGCCCATCTTTTCTCTTTTCTTTTCTGAAGTGTAATTCTCTGCCTGGATGGACTTAAAGGCAGGGCACTGATTAGTGCTGGAAAATCAATAACCTCAAGAATGAAAACTTGCTGGCATTTAGATAAACTGAAGTTTACTGGAGGAAAGAAGCTGGCAGGATTAGGCAAGGTTTTTGTTCTCTTCCTTTTTTGCTGTTCCTCAATATTTTGCTCAGGCTAGGATTAGGATTTCTTCTAAGCAGCAGCTAGTGAAACTTGCATCCTTGGGAAGTCAAATCGTTTCTGGGCAGGGCTAATCAGGGGAAGATTCCCAGTGCTGCTTGTGGGAGCCAGAATGCTTTATATTCTGGAGCAAAGACCAGCTCCCTCATTAATTATTCCAGGCTAGTATTGGAGTAATTTATGGTTTGCCCTCAAGTAAGGCAAACCTGCAAACATTACAGAATGCATAAGTACTCCACACACTCTTAAAGTACTCTTTAAAAAAATGTCTCTACCAAGACAAAGATAATGTCTCTGTTGCTCAGCCTTGTAGAAAACAATAAGGTCAGGCAGGACCACTGCTGTTGATCTTGAGGTTCAGAAAACATGCCTTGAAACAATTTTTCTAGAAAAGACATTAGCTCTTGCTGAGAAGTATTTATGGCAGGAATTCAATTTGTAAGAAAGAAAAATGTTGTTCTCTGGCAGAGCTACATTCTTTCAGTATCTTAGAAAAGTAGTTTCAGGATATGACATTTATATAACAAAAAATTTTGTCTGATTACTTTCCTGAGTACTTGTCTTAATTTCTTGGTCATGATGGTAAAACGATGAACTTTATCACTATTCCATGAGAAGCCCACATGTTTCAGTCTCTTTGGGCTTTTGAAGTAGCCATAAGCCATGTTTCACAAGTTTTATTGTTGGTCATATTTTAATAGCTGCATCATTGAGGATTTTAGGGTTTTTCCTGGTTTCTAGGTGAAAACATCAAACTAAAATTCTCTCGGTATGCCCTCTTAGCCCTCTGCTTATAGCAATTTTATGGCACATGTTAATAATTCATAGGGAAAAAATAATCATGGTTAAAATTCTACTCATAGTTGCATAAAAGCAGCTTATTGACCTTTCTAAAGGCTTTTCTTTCCACTTTTTAATTGGCTTATCATACGTTTTGTTGAAAGTTTAGCTTCAGAGGTTCCTGATGCAGAGCACAACTTCTTGTTTGTGTGACTCTGGATAACCTTGAAGTGCCCTGACTCAACTGAAAATGTAGGAGGGATAAAACAGAAACAGCAAATTGAATGGCACATCATTTCTCAACTGCACAGAACATGCTTGGACCAGCAAATCGTGTAGTTCACAGTGGGGTGTGCTCTGCTCTCAAGGATGTTTTGGGATCATTTCCATTGCCCCTGTCATCAGACAAGTGTGAGTGCTGACTGTGAATACTGTTGAAAAACCATCTCTCAGTGGTACCTTACATCCAGTAAGGCACAGATACTTTATGTGCTTCAGTTCTGACAACAGTCCTGTGAAGCAGCAATATTTTACCTAGCTGCACATAAAGATGGGTAAACTGAGGCATTGAAGAGCTTCCTTACCTTAGACTAAAGCTATTGACCCCTCTGCTCTGAATTCCAGTTTTCACTCACACCTTCAGATGTCCAAAAGGCAAATGAAAAGACAGGTGGTAGGCACACAAACAGCATCCAGGTTTTGGCCACATGCTGCCCAGGCACACAGACTGATGCATTTTGAACCAGCTGATGTGTGTGACACGATGATGGCTTCTCAGGTCTGCTCCTGAAGTTATAGCACTGGAGCTTTTAAAGTAATGGGTTATCTGTGACAGCACATGGGGACACAAGCACTACAGATCTCAGTGATTTTTCTGAACTGTTTTGGGGATAGGAGATGGGAAGAGAGGAGAACAAAGTAGTGATAACCTGGAAGACTTTTTTCCCTTGAACTGTGCATCCTAAGTAAGATCTAATACAATTTTCAATAGAATTAACTCTGTTGATAGTATGATAATAAATAAGGATATCCCATACTCACAGTGCTCTGCACTATGCCTTAAAATTAGAACAGTTTATGGACTGAATGTATGGACTTGAAGCCTGTGGAAAAAAAAGCGTTTTCTTTCTAGATAACTTCTAACTCCACTTCCACATTAGCATTCAGCTCCATGATTGAATCTAGCCCACAATAAACAAGAACTTATTGTAAAGTAATCAATATTCTGTTCTAGCTGGGTCTGGAGGAAGAAGAAGTCCTGATGAGCCGTTAATATCTGTGGTGCCAGCAGCATTTACGCTATCTGATGATCTGTCTTCTACCGTCTGCTCTCAGCACTGTTTTATTTCTTATCCTTCCTTCCATTTCCCATGTTATTGAAGTCTTTCTTGGAAGAGGCCCAGCTCTCCCCAGGGGACTCAGCTTTATGGTACCAGATACTCTGAGACAGGCTTCAGGCTGTTGTGGATTTGGATTGTGTGTGTAATGAAGCTTCTTCCACTGCTGCATTCGTAACACATAGTGAGGGATGTGGGCTAACAAGGACCCCACTGGCCATGCTGTCTGTAAGCAGCTCACACCTGGAGAATAAATAAAAGCTCTGTGTGCCTCCTCAGTCTATAGGTACAACTGGTTGTTTTCATCACATTCAGCATCTCTCATTAAAAAAAAAATCATACACACACACACACACACACACACACTGCCTGCCCCAGGGAATTCAGTTTCATTTGTAAGTCTGGGGATTAACCCACTGTAAATACACTGGACCCAGCAGTCAAACTAAATGCTGAAAGGCAATGCTGCACCATCACTGCATTAATTCTCCAGGCTCATCAGTATCTTAATCACAAAATCCAGGTTGCTTTTCTGATCTATGGGATTATTAAAGCACAGTGGGATTTTTTTTCTATCTATTGCCGCTTTATTCGGGAAGCAAATATTCTGCAACAACAATAGATTTACTACCTCCAGCTGTCAGACATTGCCTGCAATACATAGTAGTGTTTCAGAGGAGGAGCTGCTCCTCCTAGTACAGAGTGTGTTGGACCACAGGGTCATAACTGCAATGGGCATCCCGGATCTGCAGCATCTCAGTCCTGCAGAAAAGACAGTTCTGATTTTAAGAAATTAAAAAGTCATGCTCTCTCATGGCCTGGGAAAAAAAGAAAGAAAAAATAAAAGGTCCACAGCTCAGATTTAGGCAGCAGCAGCTTTTCTTTGCACCAGATCTGCTACCTGAAACCACTCTGGTTAAGATAGGAACATGGGAAGGAAAGGGACCAGCCCAGGTCTGTGTGCCCAGCATCTCAGTGTTGCTGCATCTAATGGCATGAACACGCCCTCAGATTGAGGAGGAGAATGGAAAATAATGGAAATGCACAGGGATGCCAATATCACATGGTGGCTTCTCCAAGCTCTGGGCTACAGGATTACCAAGGCAAGGTAAAACACACTGATGTACTGCTGGACATCACATGAACAAAGCCATGGAAACAGGCAGGGTGCAGCTGAGAGCAAATGACATACAGTACTACAAAATTTTACCTAGGCCATCATCAATTAATCCTTTGCAGAGAAGGGTTGTGGACTCAATTGCACTTTATAACAGAATGCCACTTCTTCAAAAACAATGAATATCTGACCTGGCTAAAAACTAAAACCCAGAACATTTCCAATCCTGTTCTTTTCCTGATATTCAGGTATTCAGTTTTCTACAAGTTTAATATCCAGAAATATAGTTTCTTTCTTTCTTGCCATTTTTTCCTTCCCTGGAGTATGTCAAAGGCCTACATTGTGTCTAGAAAAGCTGAAAACTGGTTATTTTATTTCTCTTTTTCAGCACCAAGAATGCTCTCCTTAAAATTCTGACCTTATCGTTACTGACACATTCGACTTAGGCTTCAAAGTGGTCCAAGGAAAAGTCTGCCAAAGCTGTACTCAGAATCTTACTCTGATCCTCAGCATCCCAGTTTCCCAGCAGAGAGGGCTGTACTGTAAGAAGACATGGGCAAACACTCATGGTAGTGGTCCCTGCACACAAGGAAAGAAAAGCCAAAAGGCAGCAATGACAGCTCAGCTTCCAAAAAAACATTAATGGGAAGGTGCAGCCAGCAGCAGTGAATGGCAGCCAGGAAGGTTGCTCCAGCATCCAAGCACTGTAAAAGTGTTTTATAATTACAATATTATTATAGGATAGAACTGTTTATACAGTTCTGCCTGTACTTTTCAATGCATGTCATGCTTGTTGCTCCCTACTTCCCCGTGTCACTGAGAAGGCTTTCAAAGTCATTGTGCATTGCAAGGCATATGGAAGCAACAACTTTGCAAACACCCCCCCCCAAAAAACCTCAAACAAACAACAAAACAAACAAAAACCAAAAACAATTAAAAAAAAAACACAGGGCATTGTTGCGTGGGATGAGTCTCGCTGTGGGAGTCAGTCGAGCTAGTGCTGGCTCGGATAGTATCAGGAGCTAACTTTGATCCGTCCGGCTCTGGAATCCTCCCCGGAAACCACACCTCCCGAACCCGGGCATCCGCATCTGGGCTAGCCCCAGCTGGGCACAGGCGGGGGGGGGCACCGTCCGGGCACCTGCCGCCTATAGGGCATTGGGGAAGGAGAGGTCTAAGTGGTAGATAATCATCATGGTAAAAAATGCCTAAAAGTAAAAAATAGGAAAAGCAGCTTTTAGAAATGTTTGCTCTGATTGATTGTGGAATCTCTTTCTCTGGAGACATTCAAAACCTTCCTGGACACATTCCTGTGTGACTGACTTTAGGTGATCCTGCCCTGGCAGGGGGATTGGATTCAGTAATCTTTTGAGGTCCCTTCCAACCCCTAACATTCTGTGATTCTCTGGTTTTTAAAATAATGGGAATCCCTGCCCCACTCTAATCTCTCCAAGCATTGCAGAAGCCTCCAAAGGGTGATCGGTATTGTCCCATACAGCTTTTCCAGAGCAAGGCAGAAGCAAGGAAGGTAATGCCATGGTTCTGCTTTTGCATCTTCCTGCACCTTCAGTTTATGTCAGATCATCAGTTTGATTTCTTTTAATGTGAACTTTTTTATTTAGTTAGTGTCAACAAAGCTATACTGACCTCAATGTGTTCAATATGCCAATAAAAGCCCATGTGATTGTCCTGAGACAAACTGATTAAAGAAATATCTGCAACTGTTTTTAATAAGGTTAGATCTGCTGGTGCTTTAGACAGTCCTCACTAGAATTAAATTTCTGTAGAAGGGAAACCCATTGTTCCTCTTTCACATCTGGGCACAACCTGCCGTATGCCTCCAGAAGTTTAGAAATCTCTGATAGTGTCCCTAGATTACTTCATTTTCTGGAAAGGCTTGAAATGAAAAAGAAATACTTCAGTCATCATTTCCCACTGCTCTTTTTATTGATCTGAGAAGACTAATTAAAATATCAAAGTTATTTTAGATTTGTGTTGATGTTAAAAAATTTACCAGTCAGTTAACCATGAAGAATTTGTGGTTTTCAGTCAAAATATTGTTTTAAAACAGAAGGAAGCTGTAAGATGCAGAGCAAAAACTTTCCTTCCACTTTACTCCACACGAATCTGATGACTTTCAATCAGGAACATTTTAGAGAAGAGTCATGAGAAGGCATTTACTATTAGGCATGTGGATAAGCCAAGGTCTCTAGGTGGAGTTGATATTTGTACTGAATGAAGTAGCTTAGATGGAAAAAATATGAGGTTTTGGACACACAAACCCTCTTTCCGGTCTCTGAAGAATCTGAAGATTTGAGGATTATCATTTATTCTCTTGGTATCTATTATTTCAAGAGACTTGTCCCAGACTGCCTTCTGTCCTTAAGATGCCTCAGCTTGAACATTCAGAAACTCATTTGAAAAACTGGGCTGTGGAAGAAAGAAAATAGGCACAGTAAAAGGGATTACCCATCTAAATAGCATAGTTAGAAAGCCACAGTTAAGCCAAATTGTATCTTCTTTAATTTCACGCTTCTTATTAACTTCTGAACAAGCTTGGTAAATATATCCAAGGGCACGGTCCTGTTTTTGAAGTGTAAATTGATCCCTTCTCATCCCAGTTGAAAGCTTTAGCATATCAATTTGCAAAACCTGCCAGTATTTTCTTCACACTGCTTTGGTAACACTCCACAAACTGCATCAGCAGTGGCAGCGTGGTTACCCCTGATGGGGCAGTCAACCTGCAGCCTCTCAGACACCTGCAGGCAGAATTTACCTGCTGGAGGTAATGCTGATTCCCTTGTAGTCAGTGGAAAAACCTCAGAAATTCACCTTGAATTTCAGTGGAATCTATGAAAGGTGGGATGAAAAACATCTAAAAATCTCCTTATTGCCAAAGGGACTAATAAGGACTATTGCTTTTGTAATTGCTACTTCATTAGTAACGTTTTCACGCCCAGGGGACTTGAAGGAACACCGTAGCAAATCCACATGCAAGCACACTTCCTTTGCTCTCTTCAGTTAAATCTGGATGTTCTGACAGCCCTTTGAACAGTTGGAGGATTAATAATAATTTCTCTAGCTTACTGAAAGAAATTTAACACCTCTATCACTGAATCTTTTCTCCACAGCAATCTACACTTGAAACTTTGTTCATGAACATGCTCCAGCTTTAGAACTACTTCATTGCAATCATTTATAAAAAAACTCTTCTATGCTCATCTGAAAAAAAAGAAGTGGGCATATAATGGAGATCAAAGAAAAAAAAAAAAAAAGATACATATTCTGCCTCTGGTTAATTCTAATTCTGCTAAAAGAAAAAGCTCTTGAAGGATCTCTTAAGACTATTTGAAAATAAAGAAATGATGAAAATGCAAAGGTTTATATTATTGCCTCCTACAGCAGGAAAAGAAACACCAAACATCTAAGCTGATCCCACCTAAAGCTTCAGCACCTGCAGTTATCTAAGCTTTTAAGATCACTGATATTCAGCAGTTTTGCTTCTCTTTCCCTTTAGCTGCTCCCAACTCACCAAGGGCCATCAGCTCCTTCCACCACCCCCTTATAACCAGTTGCTCCCCATACCCATTGTATGGGTAGGCCAAGCAAGAGGGAAGGGTGATGTGCACAGCCAGCATGAGACCTCACTCTGCAGAGCCCAAACACTATTTTTGCTGTACAAATCAGTGGCAAGTCACACACTCAGCTCTGTGTGTCAGCTCACATCTACTTGGAGCAGCAGGACTTCCAATGCAGAGGGACAAAGGGCATTTAAGAGACTGAAGGGAATACAGTGTACCATGCAGAGCACAGCAGCACATTGATGTCCTTGGATAAAAGCATGAAATGTTTTCTGACACATACTGGATAGGTCAAGGTGAGGTTAGTCTTGTTTCTCAAAAAGACATTTTGTTATGTATTGATGTTGTGAAAACGACTTTTAAAATCCACAGATTTTTCTGAATACAGATATGTCACTGAGCTTTCCTTAATCATTAGCATTTTTCAGAGTGTAACAGTGTCTTATTTGTCTTTTTTCTTTCTGGATGACACCCAGAATAACTTACCATGAATATGCTCCTAATAGATAGGAATAGAACAAGACCAAACCATCCCATGCTCAACCCATGCTGAGTGACCGTCTGATTGACTTTCTGGACGAGCTAGCAGGAAAAGTAGTGGGGCAGGGGGGATGGGCAGAGGGATGCCTTCCCTACTCCAGGGGTCAGGAAGCAAGGCTCAATAGGAAACTGCTGAAAGCCTCACAAACATCATCCCTGCTGAGTCTGGTATTGGTGCATAATAAGTCCCTGAGGCTGAAGCAGACCAAGGGACAACTGAGCTGGGCTGCCTGTTTTTGTCTCCCTGCAACCTAATTGCATGGAAATGTTTTGGGAACACACAGCTGCCATTACACATGGCACTGGCCCGTATTTGAAAGCAGAGAGAAACGCCTGTTTAAACAGTCCCAGGATTTCTCCCTGTGTGCCTGTGGGAAGATGTGCTTTTTCTAACCTCGATAGAAAAGCTCTTGGCAGTTTATCCATCCACAGCAGCCATCTGTTTCAATAAGTATCATCTGCACTCAAGGACAGGTGGGACCCTAAATCTGTATGGCAAAGCTAATATTCAAGCTCTGTCTCTTAAGACAGAGAGCTCCCAAGTGATACCTCTGCCATCTCCAGCCTCTTAATGAGGAGCAGTCATTGCTGGAGGTGCTTTGGGGGCCCAGTTAACATCTGGCCTGTTCTTCTCCCAGACTAGCACTGTTGCTCATCAGCAAAGCTCTGCTATTTGAGACTTGACCTGCTGCTTTCTCCACTTGTCCATGCTGCTCTCCCTCTCACTCCATCAGCACCGTGTGGCCCAAAATTCCAGGTACCTGTGAGCCCTGTGTGTGTGCTGCCACAGAGGCTTCAGGCCACACCTGGCCCTCAGCACCTCTTGGTCAGTGGTTTGCCTCTTCAGGGAGAGGTTATGTAGCTCATTGTCGGGTTTTTTTTTTCTTGGGTCTGTTTGTACTTCACTTGCTTTGAATTCTCCCTGAACTTCAGGACCAGTGCCCTCTTCCCACAGGTCATCTGGAAAAGACACTGGGATTGACGTGGTGAAAACATGGCCCTGCTTTTCTTCAGGCTGCTGAGTCCACTGTTACTCAGGAGAAACAGAATAGTTGCAGGCTGCATGCAAATTTAATTTTAAGGCTTTTTAGTAGATTTAAATGGGCTTAGCTATTCCAAAGCAGCTTTCATACTTGTCTCTCAGCTGCAGAGTATTTAGACCTCCATGGAGAATTTGACTTCTCACAAACAAGCTTTGTTGGTTTGTTTATGCAAGGATCTAGGCATTTTGGGTATTTAAGTAGCTTTAAAACATTATTGGCTGTAAAGCAAAAGGACCTGGTTGTCAGCCCAGGGCAGAGGCAATAGCTGATCTGTCTGATAAGAACAGTTAATTCAAAATTAAATCTGTCACACTTTCACCACAAAATGTGTTCTCCCTGATCATCTCCTAAATCCAAAGGAAGGCCTGTGCCCCAGGATAACAGCTCTGCACAGAAATTAAGTACCTTTTACATGGAAGGAGAGAAGAATTAGATCATGGCCTGCTCCAAGATCTTAAACCATTTCAGTCCTCTGAAGTTTTCAGCAATAACAAGAGCTTCAAGGAATTGCCCCTTTTGGATTGCAGCCACAGCCCGAGATGCACACATGCTGCATAGATCCTATAAATTGTTGTTTCACTCTGGCTGCTCCATTTTCTCCTCAGGATAACACCTCAAATTTGCCTGAGAGGATCATGTTATCTGTATATAACTTCAATATTTTTTTCATACCAGGCTTATCACTCACAGACACAGGGAGTCTGGTGGCTGAGCTGACCTTCGGTGTGTTTGTTATTGCTCAACACTGAGGTAGCCCTATAAATTTACATAACATTTTACAAACATAAATACACTGTTCCTGTTCCAAGGAAGCACTGTATCTCTTTAAAAAGTGTAGTGCCAGGAGAATAGTTGGATCAAGGTTAATTAGCTATTCAAGTGTGATCAGCAGGAAGCCACACCTATAAGAACTAGGTGATTTTATTGATCTCAGTCTAGCAGAGCTCAAACTAATGCCACTCTCACCTGGTATTAAAAGCTAATTCAACATCAGAAATGGCAGTGCTGAGATACAGAAGCAGCAGAGCATTCAGCACCAGTTTTCCACCTCTGTTATCCTTCCTGCAATAAAACATAGCTTTGCATGAAGGATGCTGCATGTGAAATGAAAGCAGAGTGCACAGAAAGAGTGATGCCAAGACATGGCATCACTCCCAAGACCTTCCATGGCATTTACAGCTTAGTAAATTGGTTGCAATTCTCATGTTGCTTCATTCTGTCGGGACATGTGAACATCCACCCATTGCTGCTGCCTTCCCTCCTCACAACACACCTCCTCTCACAGGAGAACAGGTTTCTCCATCCCCCACCCAGAGTCTGAGAGAAGGGTGGCTGGGCAGGAGGAAGAAGCTCAAGAGAAAACCTCTTCAGTGTCTTCTAGATGTATATGGGAGGTGCTGAAGCCATGAGGCTTTATCTGAGACAGGTCAAAAGAGAAGAGCTGAATCTATTTTGAATTTTTTTTCTTTGGAATAATCTTCATCATCAAGGGCTGCTTGGAGCCACTGGTCCTTATTTGTTCTTCCTTGTACCTTTGTTTGAGCAGAACCACAAGTGTCCTGGCCTGAGATCTTTTAATCTTCTCTCTGGAGCTCTAGCATTTGCAGCATATTGCCTTGGGTTTCAGAAACATGTAGTTTTTGGTGAATATTGAACAAACTGTAGTGCACAATTATCTACAAATTGCCATTGGATAGATGTTGATTACAGTAAATAAGAACTGAAGAAATTGTACAGAAGCAACTTGAAAGCAGCAAAAATGAAGCTCATTTATGTTTTCTCAGCCTGCCTTCTGTAGCTTTGTTGCATATACACCACATTTTCTACCCTGATTGAAATTCAAATTACTTTCTATGTGGGAAGGTCTAGTGAGAACTAAAGATACCCTTCATTTGCAGATTTGGGAATCTTGTATTTAAAATGTAGTATTTAGCCAAAAGGCAGGTTGTCAAGCCAAGCAGCCTGAACTGAGCAAATGAAGGGGAAGTACTTTACTGAAAAGAAACCTTCACCACAGGATCTGGGTACCCCTGTCCCCACCTCATCTGTCCCTTGACAAAAACACCAGTGTTATCATTCTTGGGATGCAATAGGCACTACAGAAAGGAAGAGAGAGGGAAATGCACAAGAGATGCATTTCATGTTCAGTGAGTGTAACTCAGCAGGCCTCTTATCTGCAATTAGTCTTTTTATAGCATTGCTCCCCCAACACTGCAGAGCCTCCCTATGAACTGAGAGCCATTTGAACACTTTTTTTCTGGGCTGCTTGCTGTGAAATTGTGGTCAGGCAGTATGAGGCTGGCTAGGGAAGGAAAGGGCTTGGGTCACCACTGAGAGCACTGAGATGTGTTTTCAAAAGAGGATGAAATTTTACACTTCTATAGGAGAAGAGGCAAGAGAGAGAAAAGGCAACAGCTCCCACCACGTGCTCCCACTTCAATGGTAAGGAATAGCTGCAGCAAGTGGATGCTTTTTAATATTTATAGTGCCATACATGAGAGAAGAGAAAGCCCATTAGTGCTTTCCTCTGTGTCACAGTCCCAGTTAGCACTGGGGGAAGCTCTCTCTGCCTTCTGAAGTGCTGTGTCTGAAGGGACTGTATCTGAAAAGCCACTCACCCCTGAAGAGTGCTGACACAAGGCAAGCTGAAGTGACTACTTCAGAAAGTACTTCCTGTTTTCTGACATCAACATGGTTTCTGGGGTTAAAACCAATTTTTTGTTTGTTTGTTTGATCTTCAATGTTCATTTGTCAGCAGCTCACCTGAGTCCTGGAACAAAGGATGGGGACTTCAAGCATGATGAAACACATAGGTCACAACAACCCTGTGCAATGCTATAGGCTTGGGGAAGGGTGGCTGGAAAGTTGCCCAGAGGAAAAGGACCTGGGGGTGTTGTGATGCTGAATATGAGACAGCAGTGTGCCCAGATGACTAAGAAAGCCAATGGCATCCTGGCCTGTACCAGAAACAGCATAGCAAGCAAGACCAGGGAAGGGATTGTCTTCCTGTGCTTGGCACTGGTAAGGCTGCACCTCAACTACTCTGTTCATTTTTGGGCCACTCACTAAAAGAAGGACATCCAAGGTGCTGGAATGTGTCCAAAGAGGGGCAATGAAGCTGGTGGAGGGTCTGGAGAACAAGTCTTGCAAGGAGCAGCAGAGGGAACTGGAGTTGTTTAGTCTGGAGAAAAAGGAGACCGAGGGGAGACGTTATTGCTCCCTGCAAGGTGGGGGTTGATCTCTTCTCTGTAGTACCAAGCGACAGGGCAAGAGGAAATGGCTCTAAGTTGTGACAAGGGAAGTTTAGATTGGATATTATATAAAAATTCTTTACTGAAAGGGTTTTCAGGCACTGGAACTGGCTGCCCAGGGCAGTGGTGGAGTCACCATTCCTGGAGGCTTTTGAAAGATGTGTTGATGTGGTGCTTAGGGACATGGCTTAGTGGTGGACTTAGCAGTGTTATGTTAGTGTTTGGACTCAATGATCTTACAGGTCTTTTCCAACCTAAATGACTCTATGATTCTACATTTTCATTTTCAGGACTTCTTGGTGGTGTTCTCCTTCTGATATAATACAAATGAAAGCTGGAACACGTAGCACTGTAGGCAAGAACCAAAAGAAAAGAAAAATTGCACAGGCACTTATCTGATTATCTTCCCTCCTATTGAAAACACTTCTAGCTAAACCTACACAGTGGACACAGAAGAAGCAGCACTGTTAGAGAGTAATGGTGAGAAACTGGATCTATTTAATTCAATACTTTTTCACTTGCAGAAAAGAAGATGTATTTTTTTCCCTTTCGCCCTTTGATTTTACGTGATGGATGCAACACATTAGCTGTTATTAGACTCCGTAGGTTTGCATTTCTCAGCAGCCTGTAATTAGCTATGTAGCACACTGCAGAGGCAGCCTGGCCCCAAAGCTCTGTGTGAGATGGCTCTTCTGGGCTGTGCTGCATCCTCACCATGCCAGCTCTGGCAGCTGAGCCTTAAGGGGGGAGGACTCACCCAAGAGGCCTCCACTCAAGTGCCTCAGTAGAGCCTTCTTTTTGTCAGAGTTTACAGTTCTGTCTCTTGTCCCTGGTCAGGGGATGGACCTTTCCAGCTAGGGTGGCTCCCTGGAGCCCTGCTCTTTCTCTCCCTCCTCCTCTTCCTTCACAGCTGTCTGCAGCCACCCTGGTGGTGAGGGGAAATCCTGAAAGTGTGAGGAAATGTAAGACTGTTGCAGGCATCCTTGAGCAAAAAGGCCTCTGAAAGCTGTGGATGAGTCTTGACAAATGTTAGCTCTCTTTAGTGATAACTCAAATTTAAAGTGACAGTTTTTAGGATGGCATTAAGATCTGATTTTCAAGGAGGCCTGAGCCATATTTTTTTCCCTTTTGGCCATGAGAAAGGCAAAAGCAATGAACGTCAATCTTTCTTCACGCTCCAGAATATCCTCACTGTAGAAACGAACATATTAAAGCTGGAGATGTGTATGGTGCCTGCCTAGATATTCCTGATCCCCTTCTGAAGGTGAGTAGAGGATCTTCATGCATATGAATCAGGATTTTCTTTTTTATCATGATCTGTTTCCTAGACCATAAGTGCCTTGGGAAGTGCAGCTTGTGAAGAAAATACTTTTGTGAAGTCATTTTACATAGGTTCACTCCTTCCTTGTAGGTTTAGGGTACAAAAGAGTGGAAGTCAAATCACCCCATAGGGAGGGCTCTACAAAATGTCCTTTTGCCTTTTATATTTGTCAGTTTGATATTTTATTATTTTGCTATTCTCACACCTGGATTTTTTCCTGTGATCATGAGCTTTGGCCCATAGGTATGAAGATACATTGGCTCAGTTGCAGTTGTGTGATTTCTTGTTTGCTATTCCTACTGTCATTGTCCTTCAACAGGCATGTTAGGAACATGAGCTTCTCTCTTGGGTGGTTTTGCTGTTAATGGGCAACAAATGTTATACCACCCCTGTCACACCTAATGCTAACAAAAACCCAAGTACAGCAGCAAGGGATTCCCTTGTGCTACTGTATACCATGCAGGAGGATGAAGTGATGCAGTGACACGAGATGCTTGTGCAGCTCTGCTGAAAGCCCTAGGCCAGCAGTGTGCAAGGAACAGGGATAACACAACCAGATGGGTCTGTGCTGAGGACAGTAACCTTGGGTTCATGCTCCAGCATTTTGCATTGCCATAGTGTATTGAAAAAGATAGCAAAAATATAAAAGCAGACTGATTATGAGCACAAGGACAATGAGCAAAGACAGAGGAATCTTTTAAGGGAAGGGCTATATGATAGGCAGGAGTCCTCCTTGAGTCAGAAACATGACCCACGTAACCAAGATGTCTGAGAAGTGACAATATCAAGCCAGATGGACAGAGCTGTGCAGTGTTTTCTTGTGCTGCATCAATGAACTGGAAAGGCATCAGCTGGAGTCAGCCAGGGAGAGTAAGCCCAGACCTCTCCTGGCTACAGCAGCCATCCTTTAATAAGAGGTCTCTTCCTACAATTTTCATAAAGAAGTTCAGCCATGTAACGCCGATCGTGACTTCGTCTGAGTATTGCTTTGTGAATTTTATGTTTTTCAGGCATTTGGAAAAAAAATCCACCTAGTCTGCAGGCTCCATGTGAAAACTCCTCACAACCTTTAAGAGCAATATGTTCTTAATGCAAAAAATGGTCCGTTCAGAATTTAAGAGTTCAACACAGCATTTAGTTCTGCAATTTATCATAATCATAGATAACCCCCACAAAATATTCCTGAGGTGTTGTGACTGATAGGAAGGGTTTAATATCTCAGAATCCCAAGGTTAGAGTACAGATCTGCAGCTTAACTACAAGTCTTTGAAAAGTAGTGTTTAGAAATGCTCTCCAGCTCTTGAAAAGATTAATAGGTGATCAGAAAGCTGTTTATTCATCCAAAATTAGATATGGATTGCAGAGTACATACTACTTTTATTGCTGTTTCACATTATTGATCTCGTTATTGCTTTCAGGAAATAGAGATGTGACTTTTTCAGTTTAAAGGCATTTTTACTGCAATATATAAGGTTTGAAGACCAAATAGCCTTCATTATTAAATCCCAAAAGCCCAGTGAACACCATGGTTAGTGTATGACTGCATCTTTGCAACACAGAGCTAGAGTGTCCAGGAAAAAGAACTGATCCTTAAATCCCATCCTGGAAGGGAGCCATGGCATCAGGCTTCAGTATGTTCAAAGGGACCAATTTAACTGGGGTGGGGGAAGACAATCCCAGGGTGCTGGGCAATGCCTCCAATCCTCCTCCAGAGTCTGTAGGGTCTTGAGAGCAAGCTCAGATGATTTTTTCATCTGGGTAAAAGAATGCTTTTCCATCCAAACATGAGGCCTTGGCCTCATAACTCCCCTCCCTCTACATCACATCCAGCCCCCTGTGCCCTGCCCAGGACAAGGACAGATATTCCTTGGCTCCCAAGCCAGGGCATACCAGCATGCTCAGCTGCTACAGTCCCCTCAGGGCAACCACCAAGGTGGTTTTCTTTACAGGAGTAAATAAAATTGAATTAGTAACAGCAGGAATACTTTCAGAGCAAACTCTTTTCATTGACATGTTTATAGCTCTGTAACGATGGCGGTGAGGCAGAAAGAGCCTGATCACTCCTTGGCTAATTCAATCATCTGGAGTACTTTAGAAAACTGGCCCAACTGATCTAATCATGCTGTGGGAGTAGTCTGATGAACAGGTCAGAGGTCAGCTAGAAAAACAGCAACTGGCATCTCTTTTTCTCACACTCCCACTGTCTAATAGAGATGCTGGATGTGGCTTTTAGCTCCTGTTCCTGGCATCCCCTCTCCACTTGCCAAGAGAGCAGGTGTCTCTGCTCTGCCTGCTGGATACATGGGGCTCTGTCAATTTTTTTCTTCAGGCTCTGAACCATGAACATTTTTCAGAGGCATAAAAACTGTCGGGACATCAGACAGCAGGGGGGGGGACATTTCCAAGTATAGGACTTCTCTTAGGAAGTTCTGAGCATTTTCTATGCCTTTGGTGTCACCTGCTCACAGAAAGAGTTGGGAGCACTCCTGGCAAAATGTGTTTTCCCACTCAGGATAGAAATCATGTTAGTGAAAGATAACAAAAATCCAGCTGCTGTGTATTTAGATTTCATGGCATCCATAAAAACTGAAAAAAATCTTCTCTTCCTAAATATATAGTCTGTATATGGCTTGCATCTGCTTTTCACCTATAAAATTGTGTAAATAGTGGGCAAGCCTTGCATAGATTTCTAATGTGTAATGCAGACCAGGGATATCCAAAGGAAAACATTTGCAGTGTTTCTTTCTGTAACCTACCATTCTTTGCAGTACTTTCCTTCCCATGCTCAAAGCAATGCCTTGGTGTAACAGAGATATGGGTGTTCAAAGATCTGCTTCTCCTTTGATGTTGTTAAATATAATCTTAACATAAATCAATGAAATTGTTAAAAGCCTAATTGACTTTTACTGCCAATAGAATCTCTTCATTTTATCAGTCCTTACATTGGGTCCCGATTCCTATTATTATCAAAGAAACATTTTGGATCAACGGATGAAGCAGTGTTGCATTCTGGTTTAGATCTTTCCATTAAAGACAAAAATAAAACAGCATCAGTCCAGATAATCTGAGCAAATCAGAAGCAAAACTGAGACAGCATACTGAAGGTTTGTGTTAATGGACAAATTTGCACGCCTATTCTATGTTCATGATCTAGACTGGTAGGACACAAGTCATCTTCAGGTTAGAAGCTGCAGAGCTGTGAATGAACAAATGAGACACAAAATCAATGGTACCCAGATTGGACTTGTCCTATGCTCAGCCAAGCTGGAGTGCTCAGAGTGGCTGTGTCTGTATGCACGCATCTCTGTTTGTGCTCTTGTGGATTAGTTATAAAACAATCTTGCTATTTTAAAAGTAAATCTTGTTTTAAAAGGAAATCGATTATAAATAGATTAATTTACTAAATTAAAAATGTATTTCAAACAGTATACAGTTATTTTTAAAAGAATGGTTATAGAAACTAGCTGTGCTTGTTGGGTTTTTTAGATAGTCTTGATTTCTTCCTTTTAAACTTTTTTCCATCCCTTCTTTGTCCTCCTTTCTTTCAAACTTTCTCCCTTCCCTCTTTATTCCCTATTTTCTTTCCTTCACTCCTTGTTTTTCATTCTTTTGCTTTTTTGTTTTTTTCCAAACAGATTTTATTCATACAAGATAACTCATTTTTCATCTATTCCCCTGCCACATGCTTCAATCAATCATCTGGTTGGAGCCATCCAGGGAGGTTGTCTCCTGGGAGGGCAGCTCCATTGCCAAGCCAGAGAAGCCATGGGTGCCCCTACAGGGCAGCACTCTCAGCTTTGTTGTTGACACACAACACCTGGTAGGGCCAATGATACACCCTGAAGTGCCTCCTTCAGGGGGCAGGTAACTCACATGTTCCCTTTTGGTTTCTTAAACCCCAATTTTTTCTCATGGAATTTTCCATGCCTTTGTCTTGAGTCCACCAACCACAGACAGGCTGCACTGCACCCTCTGGTTTGGGTGACATTGCCTTTCTTTTTGTGCCACTAGCTGATACTTCTTCCTACAGAGATTCCCCCATCTCTCCCCCTTTAATGCTGTGCTCAGAACATACTTCCCATAGCAACCACCACATCAATAGCCCTGGATATCATCTCACACAGTGCTGCTGGCTACATGATCTCCCAGAGTGTTTTTCCTGCAGGGAAAAAACAGCAGACAGTTCTCCCTAGCAGATGTTTCTCGTGCCATTCAGAGATGGCCTCTCCCCACAGACATTCCCCCTGACATATGATGTGTTTGCCATCCTACTGTGCCATACCTAATAATTGCTGCAAACCAACCCTGCAGCTGAGATCCACGAGTGCCAGTACTGGGTTCAGCAGTTCAGGAGTTACAGGAGGACTCCTTGGCTGGTAAGGGCTGCTGGCCACAGGTCAGCAACATAAGGCTCATCTCCCAGAGGAATGTGGCTGTAAATGAGTTTTTCTCTCTTCTGAGCATTTTGTGCTAATGGCCCTCAGGCTTTCTCAGCCACAGTAGCATCACTTCTGCTTGGCCTCACGTGCATTAGCTCTGTTGCTCAAAGTGACACAAACCCATTGATGGTGTTCAATAAGATTAGTGCTTTTTAAGCTTTCTGGCTGCTGTTGAAATTTCCACCTGACACCAAAAACTGAGGGATTTCTTAGCAAAGGGGGTTGCACATAGCTGTGAATCCCATTGGCAGTTAATCAGCTGTTTCATTCCTGTGAATAATTTAAAAATCCTGCTTGTTCAGTGCAGCTTTGTTCTGTACTTACAAATAGGTTAAGCTACCTACAGCCTATTAGGATGCCACTAGTAACTCCTAAGGAGGTTAGCAAGTTCAGGGAATAAATTCAACTCAGCAGATGCAACCAATCTATTCCCACTTCCTAAAAGAGTTTGCTGAGAAAGCTTTTCCCCATTAACAGCACAGAAGTTCCAGATGGCATGGAAGAGTGATAATGATACGATACTTGATGATCTTTAGATGATCCCTAATGTCCCTTCCAACCCAAATCATTCTACAATTCTATACCGCTAATACTTTTTAAAAGACTATCAGTGTGAACAATGCAATACAGCAGCCTGCCACAAATCCTAGGGAAAATAATGTTGAAAAATAAAAATGGAGAATCCCTGCTCATAGAGTTTGTTCAATTAATTTCAGTTATCAGGTGATAACTGTAGTGATAACAGTGGTCTGATTGCAGCATATATGTATCTTTCTAGGACAAAATCAAAAGATACAAAGAGCTTCTCCAAATCTTTGAAAAATAATACTACTTAAAAAAACCCTTCCTGGAATGTAAATTCAGAGAAATTCAATTAGCAATTAGAATCACATTCTTACCAGCAAGAGCACTTAGTGGGACAAGTTGCTTACAGAAAACAAGGATTTGTCATCCCTTCCTGTTTTCCAGAGAAACCTGGATGCATTTATAGGAAAAAAAGGCCGGGACACATAGTGGTGTTGACTGTGCAGAAAGACTGGAAATGTGCAGGGCAGGGAGGCAGAGCCTGTGCCAGCAGCCCTGTTGCACCACACTGCTGGGCATGGGCAGCCACCCCTCTGATCTTCAGAGAGGGAAAAATCACCGTGTCTTAAAATTTTTTCTGCTGCCCTCCAGCTCAGAGGCTTTAGTACAGGCGGTGGCTGAAATGTAAATGCCTTGGGATGTCTGATGGGATGCTATTCTGGGGAGCTGCAGCCTACTTCAGATAAATTGTTTGCCCTTTTTGCCAAAAGACATGACATGCAAGTCCTGGTACTCCCAGCAGTCACAACAGCTCACATACCAGCTTCATTTGCCCAGCTTGATTTTCACCTTTCCCTCAGGCATGGCCCATTTTCTGTGACTGTCCAGGAGCTG
Organism: Heliangelus exortis; assembly: GCF_036169615.1. Lineage (NCBI taxonomy): Eukaryota > Metazoa > Chordata > Aves > Apodiformes > Trochilidae > Heliangelus > Heliangelus exortis. The sequence goes on from NC_092424.1 coordinate 59,971,990, forward strand.
CATTTAATGCATTCCCTGCAGCAGTGAACCTAAAATACGGGCGATGCCCAAGATCCCCTGCTTTCCTTTTCAGAATATTATACTTGCTGGTCTTGACTTTTTACAGCAGGTTTTAAATTTGCAACGAGGTGCAGGGATTGGATTCAGTAAATTCCCTTCCTAGCCAAGGGACCAGCACAAGATGGTCCTTTTCATTTCAGTGCTCCTACAAAGCCAGTGCTTGTGTGCAGTGACTGCAGCTTTGTGTTTTCACTGTCGTTTCAGCTCATTTGAAATCAGTATCCAAGATGTCTTTCAGCCCTGCCTCTGCTAAAAGTGATGATTTGGGTCCTTTGCTTGGTTTAGTTCTGGTTTTGCCATCCCACTTCCAACAGGCAGTCATGTGGCCTGGATAGAAGTGGGAAAACATGACCTGCACCATCTGTGGCCCCCGAGGGTCTAATGACATCTTACCTCAGAGCCCAGGAGTTCATTCTGTGCCAAATGAGACCTGGTGATTTCTTCTGCTCCGTTAGCTGCTTCCCAAATAAACCATGTGAGGCTAAATGGTCACTGTGATTAGTCAGGAGCCATGTCACCTCAGCTGGCCTTTGTTCATGGGGGCTTTGAGCTCTCATCTTGTGGAGTGAAATGAAGATGACAGAGAGACCTGAGCATCCTTGCAATGCAGCACACGCAGCCAGGCTCTGGACTGGGTGGCTGAAGGAATTGTCCACACTACAAAAATCTGAACTCTCACAGAGGTAAAGAGCATGCCACTTTTCCTCTGGATGCCATTAAGACATTCTGATTCATGAAAGCTGCAGTAGAAAGAACTGTATATGGTTTAAGGATTGGAAATGCAGCCATCATCTAAAATCTTTCATGAAAATACACCCGGGAGTATCTCCACAGAGCCCTAGAGACCACCAAGCACTTGGTTTCTTGGAAGCTCCTGGTATGTCATTTTGAATTCTCAAGAAGGTACTAAGGGGCTCTGCAGGGAGGTTCAGGGGTGGAAGTAATGGGTCTGCAACAGAGGGCAGGGCTGGACCAGCCTGGGAATGGCTGTGGTTCACACTGGACATTCAACTTCCCTGAAGAAAGAAAGAATGAATTTATTCAGTGACTTTGTTTCCATGGGAAAGAGTTCTGCATCAAATTAAGCCTTTTCTGGCCAAGCCTGGAGCTGAAATAGGGTGTCCTGGCTGAGCAGGAGGTCTTCTGCCTCCTGGTAGCTGTCTGTCCCACCAGCCTGGCAATCATTGCTCTCCCAACCTAGTGTCCAAGAGACACTGTGTGCCAGCAGGGAAAGGAGATGTCTGGGAGGCAAAGAGGTGCCCCAAGCATCCCTGGCTGCTCCCTTGTGTCACTGAAGAGCCAGATGCTGGGGACCCTTCCCTGAGGCTCCTGCTCTTCCTAGCCTTACTCTCCTATTTCCTCTTTTCCCTGATAAGTACTCAGGCCAAGAGCCAGAAATAAAAAACAGATCAACAATTTCCATATCTTAGCAGGATACTTGGGATTTCCATGCTGCAACCTGGGGACCCTTATTACTTTTCTGTTAAAAACATTTGTAGCAACAATTTAAATTTCAGGATCTGATCTTTCTTACCATAAATCAATGTCAATACTTATCCACGATTTTTTTTCAATAGCATCTGGCTGAGGTTGAGTCATTCTGGCAGAAGGATTCAGTTTTGATGAAGTGGCATCTTGCCACCTCCAATGACTTTCAGTCCTGTTCTGTGCAGGCCAGGGGACATGGGAAAACACAGAGGTGGCAGGTTAGTACAGTTTTTCCTTACCAGCAATCTCAAATGTCCTCTGTCCCTAAATCTTAGTGTGCTTTTCAAGGTGTACGTCACGTGCTCCAGTCTTGCTTCTCACCCAAGAGACATTTAATCTCACCATGAGAATTATGCATCTCAGTAACTCATTAAAACCAGTAAATTAATACATCTGTCAAACAACCTGAAGACCATGATGCTGTCAAACAGCTGCAGCCCTTTCATTTCCCAGCTGTTGCCATACAGTGACATGCCACAGCTGCCAGCTGGCTTGTGATGTATCTGCCATGTCAGACCAGGGCAACCACTGGCAACCACTGGCCCCATAACAGTGCCCCTATAAAAGTGTGTCCATTCCACAGCAGGGAATGGCTGTCTCTGGCAGCAGCAGCAGCTGCAGGACACATTGGCAGCACCCCATAGGTACCAGCTCATCCCCATCTGCAGTACTTGGTGGTGAGCCACAAGACAAGTCAAACTTTGCATATCAAAACATACTTATGTATCTTTAGCTCTTTTAAAGACAGAATAAATAGTTCTCTTTCCCCACTGTTCTCATTCTTCCAGCACCTGGCACAGTCTGTCTGGTCCCGGTGGGACCCTTTTCTGGGTCTCTGAGCCAGAAGGGGGGGTGGCTGCAGGCAGTGTCTCGTCCCCTGGCAGAAAGCAGCTCCCTAGGGACACCTGAGAGAGGTCTTTGAGGCCACACCACCCCAGAGGCCTTTGTCCCTTGCTGTTAACATCAGAGAGAGTGTGGGGTGGTAAGGGGGATGTATCTGAAATGTCCAGAATCTGCCTTTTCAATAAGGGGCAAGTTGGTTTCTCTGTAGCTGAACAATTTAAAAATGTAGCTGTTTGAAATATTTAGTATGAATTTATTGGGCTTTGCCAATGCCATAAGAAAAAGGTGAAAGATGTTTTATGTTTTTCCCATGTGTTAGTAAGAACCTAAACAACACATTCTCTTAGACCTTCAGTTGTCTAAGCTGACTCAAAAGCTCAAAACCCAACTCAGAGAAAACTAAACCAGTCTCAGAAAAACAACTGAAGTGAATGAGGTTGTTAATTTGAAAACCAAGAACAGAAACTCCAGTGTGTCCACAGGCCACAGAATTGGAGCAAACCACAAAAAACAAGGTAGAGGCATCCCACCATGACCATGGGGAGCCAGGGAGCCTGGTGTAGCCCCAGCTGCTGTGTTGCTGTGGTCCCCAAAGGTGCCAAATTTCTTCATCAAGCCAGAGCAGCCCTTTTTCTAGGGGTGGGCTTATGTCCTAGAAACAGATAGGAGGCACCAGCTAGAGAAAGAGACATGCCTGGATGGGAGTGCTGTGGGTTTATGCCATGAAAGAAAGCTTAGGTTTGTATAAAAGACTGTATTTTAAAATAATTGATCAGAGTGATCGCATGTAACACCCTCTGGCTGGAGCAAGCAGGTCAAGGCTTTCCCATGGCTGCTCTCTCACCAGGCTCCAAAAAGGTCCTATGGCAATCACAGAGGCTTCTCTGAGATCTAAGAGGCCCCAGTGTCCCAGCAAACAAAACCCACAGCATGTCAAGGTGCCTTACTTCCCAGCATACATTAGAGAGAAGCCTTAGAGGGCACGCTACAATATTAGTTCCTAAATTCCTTCAGCTAGGTGAGGAAAACCTTCCACTGCCCAACTCAGTGTTTGGTTCAATAGATGCTTGGAGGGAGGCAGGGAGGAGAAGTGATTTGCTATGGGTTCAGAGTAAAAGAACTTGCAGGGCCAGGTAAAATTGCTTAAAAGGTTGCTTTAAACAAGATTTTAAATAAAAAGTTGTTTTAAGTACCACTAGGCAAAATTAGCATCAAATATAATCAAAATGCCAAAGAAACAGTAAGGTTTGTTAAATAACAAATAGCAAAGAGAAATGTACCTTTCTCTTCACAGCAAGGAGGGAAAGGAACTGATCAATAGGGGACTAATGAAAGTATTGAACAATTAAATTGCCTGTGGCATTACATATAGAACTCAATTTACAAGGTCAGAAGAGGACTCACACAGCATCCAAAGAGGTAGTATCTGATCATACTTAAGAGATTAATAATATTTTAACTGAAGAAAAGATTCCCCAGCTGGAAAAATAGGTTTGGAGAACCTGTGTTAACTTCTTAGTGTTTTCAGCTTTTCTCTGAGGAGAAATCATTCAAAGAAAAGAAAGGTGTGAGCAGGTTTTCCTGAAAGAAGAGTTTCATAATCATAGAATCACAGAATGGCTTATGTTGGAAGGGACCTGAGAGATCATCTACTCCAACCTCCCTGCCATGGGCAGGGACTGCTCTAAGTTGCTCAAAGCCTCACCCAGCCTGGCCTTGAACACCACCAGGGAGGGGGCATTCACAGCTTCTCTGGGCAATCTGTTTCAGAGTCTCTCCAGCCTTGTACTGGAGAACTTCTTCCTCAGATCTAGTCTAAATCTATTCTTCTTCCATTTAAAACCATTTCCCCTTGTCCTATCCTTGGACATTCTTGTGAAAAGTCCCTCTCCAGCCTTACTGTTCGTTCCCTTCAGGTACTGGAAGGCAACTCTAAGGTCGCCCTGGAATCTTCTCTTCTCCAGGCTGAACAATTCCAGCTCTGTCAACCTATCCTGGTAGCAGAGGAGCTGCAGCCCCTGGATCATCTTCCTGGTTTTCCTCTGGATTCGTCCCAGCATATCTGTGTCCTTCTTAGGGTGGGGACACAAGAACTGGATGCAGGATTTGAGGTGGGGTCTCACAGGAGCAGAGTAGAGGGGGAGAATCACCTGCTCCTGATGCATCCTAGGATACAGTTAGCCTTCTGGGCTCCATAAGCACACTTCATATTTTAATTCAAAATAATAATTGATGTAAAGCAAACTTTATAGAATTTTAAATACTTTCACTTATTTTCCTTTTTAAATTCTTTGTTCTCTGTTTCACAGATGCTGCTAGGACTGGAATGGCTGCATAGTCATACTATACTGTTCCCAAAGTATTTTCAGTCCAAGCAGAAAAAAAAAAACCCAGTAATGATAAGGAAAACTTTTTTTAATCCAGACAGAAAGTTTAGGTGCTTTTTAGTTGCTTATCTTAACACCTGCTGTTATATCTAAATGGATTTTCCAGGTTTTCTTATCACAAGCAGTTGTGATAACTGGAGGCAGGAAACTGTTGCATTTGTTTTAAATTTCTTTTAAATATTAAGACAACATCTCCTGTGAACCAAAGTTTAAATGTTGGTACTCCTGAGAATGAGGACATGCCTGGTATGGACTATGTCTAAATAGCTCTGTTTCTCTGTCATTGTGGAAAATGTAATCCTAAAGGTATATTTTCATTTAAGTTTGTCCTGATGGAGGACAAACTCAAGTCAATAAGACTATATGGACATATGTCAAAGATCTTCTTCAGTGATGAGTTTTGCATTTGAAAATAAAGACTAAAATTGGATTATTCTAACTGTTCCTCTTGACATATCCTTCAGAAGACCAATGGGACCTTGAGTCTTTCAAGTTTGCTTTCTGTAGTGCTAAAATAGCAGTCAGCACTCCCACTATGCTTAACAGGTTCAGGATCAAGCCATGGAGTGAATCTTGGTTCTGTTTCTAGCA